>NW_006992575.1:60066-71363 GCF_000164805.1 Carlito syrichta | reverse complement strand
AAAAAAATACTCTGGATCAGATGACTTTCCAGCAGAATTCTACAAGACATACAAAGAGGAACTGATACCAATCCTACTGAAAGTATTCCAAGTGATTGAGGAAGATAGAACTCTCCACAGATCATCTTATGAGCTAACATCACATTAACACCCAAGCCAGGTAAAGACCCAATAAAGAAAGAGAACTACAGACCAATATCTTTGATGAACATAGATGCTAAAATTCTCAACAAGATATAAGCAAACCATATTCAACAACACATCGCAAAAATCATCCACCATGACCAAGTAGGCTTCATCCCCATGATACAAGGCTGGTTCAACATTCCTAAGTCCATAAATGTAATTAAATACATCAACAGACATAAAAACAAAAACCACATGATTATATCATTAGATGCAGAAAAAGCTTCTGATAAAATCCAGCACCCCTTCTTGATAAAAACCCTCGAACATCTAAGCATAGGTGGAACATACCTCAGAACAGTAAAAGCCATCTACGAGAAACCCACAGCCAGCATACTGCTAAACAGACAAAAATTGGAACCATTTCCTCTGAAACCTGGAGCAAGACAAGGATGCCCACTCTCACCCCTCCAGTCCAATATAGTTTTGGAAGTCCTAGCTAGAGAATTCAGAGAAGAGAAGTGATTAGGGGAATCCAAATAGGAAAAGAGGAAGTCAAGTTATCTCTCTTTGCAGATGACAATATTGTATACCTTGAAAACCCAAGAGAATCTGTCAAAAACCTCCTTGCACTGATAAAGGACATTGGCAAAGTCTCAGGGTATAAAATAAATGTACAAAAGACAATCACATTTCTAAACACCAATAATAAACAAACAGAAACACAAATGAAAAGCACAATTCCGTTCACAATAGCCACACACACACACACACACACACACACACACACACACACACACACACAATGATATACCTCGGCATCTTCCTAAATAGAGATGTGAAAGACCTTTACAATGAAAACTACAACACACTGCTCAAAGATATCAAAGATGACATGAACGAGTGGAAAAATAGTCCATGCCTATGTATTGGAAGAATCAGCATTGTTAAGTTGTCCATTTTACCTAAGCCAATCTACAGATTTAACACAATACCCATCAAATTACCAGCAACATTCTTCTCAGACCTAGAAAAAAGCAATACAGGAATTCATATGGAAACATAAACACCCAAGAATAGCCAACACTATCCTCAGCAAAAAGCAAAACAAACCAAAACAAAAAACACAAAAACCAAGCAGGAGGTATCACACTCCCAGATCTTAAACTTTATTGTAGAGCTACAATAATCAAAACAGGCTGGTATTGGCACAAGAACAGGCATATAGACCAATAGAATAGATTTGAGATTCCAGAAGCAAAACCTCAATTTCTCAACCAACTCATCTTCGACAAAGCCTCCTCCGCTCTCTACTGGGGAGAAAAGAACCTATTCAGTAAATGGTGCTGGGAATAGTGGCTGACCACATGCAGAAGATTGAAACAGGACCCCTACCTATCCCCATACACAAAAATTAACTCTAAATGGATGACAGACCTAAACGTAAAACCTCAAAGTATAAGAGCCTTAGAAAATGCAGGAGACACTTATTGAAGTTGGAACTGGCAACCAATTCCTGATCAAAACCTGAAATGCCCATGCCATAAGAGTTAAGATAGACAAGTGGAACCTCATTAAACTAACAAGCTTCTGCCAAGCCAAAGAACCCATCAAGAGAGCAGGGAGACAGCCCACAGACTGGGAAAAAATATTTGCCAACTCCATGTCTGACAAAGGCCTAACATCAAGGACCTACAAGGAACTCAAATGTGCTGAAAAGAAAAAAAAAAACAAAAACAAAAACAGCCCCATTACAGTGTGGGCAAAAGATACAAATAGACACTTCTCAAAAGAAGACATACGAGCAGCCAACAGAAAAAAAAATAATCAGCCTTACTAGTCATCAAGGAGATGCAAATCAAAACTACAAAGAAATACCACCTAACTCCAGTCAGAATGGCCATCATCAATAACAAAAAATAACAGATACTGAGAGGATGTGGTGAAAAGGTAACACTTCTACACTGTTGGTGGGAATGTAAACTAGTACAGTCTCTGTGAAAAACAGTGTGGCGATTCCTAAAAGTTCTAAAAATCGACCTTCCATATGACCCCACAATCCCCCTGCTGGGAATATACCCAGAACTCAAATCACTCTATAAAAAAGATACCTATACTAGTATGTTTATCACAGCATTGTTCCCAATAGCAAGAACATGGAACCAACCATGCTGTTCATCAAAAGAGTACTGGATTTAAAAAATGTGGTACCTATACACAATGGAATATTACGCAGCCATAAAGAAGAACAAAATCATAAACTTCACAGCAACCTGGATGGAATTAGCGTTTATAATACTGAGTGATCTTTCACAGAAACAAAGATCTGAGTATCATATGTCCTCACTCATAAGTGGACCTTAAACAACTACCGCAATACTATAAGAAAAGGATTGACAGTAGCAGGAAACTCTGGGGGGAGGGTGGAAGGTGGGATTGAGAGTAGTCAAAATCTGCCTGGGGAAGGAGGGCACACCTCATTAACAAGGGTACCTGCACAATGAATATATTTGTATATCTAACCCTGAATTGTTCTTCACAATTTTAAAATTAAAAATTAAATTATTTAAAAAAATAAATGAATAAAAAAGAAAAAGAAAGAAATTAAATGGTGATAATTTTGTTAAAAGGTAATGAAATGTTCTCACTCATAAGTGGACCTTGAACAATGATCGTATTATAAGAAAGGGATTGGCAATAGTGGGAAACTGCTAGGGGAAGGAGGGGCACAGCTCATCAACAAGGGTACCTGCATAATGAACATTTGTGTCCCTAACCCTAAATTGTACCCCACATTTTTTAAAATAAAAAAAATTTAAAAAGATAATGAAAATGCCATTGGTCATATTTTCTAATGCCCAGCTATTAAATTTAATTATTCTAATTGAAAGGACCTCTATATTCAACATCAAAAAACTAGAAGACATTTTCTTTTGTGTTGTTGTACTGTGCACTTTTGTATTTATATTTTCATGCTTGAAACTGATGTTCTGAAGAATTACAAAGTGCCATATTTATGAAAAAAAAAATGGCTTTAGAAAGACTTGAAAGAAATACCTTTAGCCCTAAAGTTCTTAGCAAAGTTCTTATCATCTGAATTTTTTTTATGACATTAAAGTTTTTAAACACTCCTAATGCTTTTTAAAAACAAAGGTGATAAAATATTCTTCTGCTTCTACTATTGCATTACAACTACGTTAAATCTCATTGAGGTAAGCATTCATCTGAAAACACAATCTACTGAAGCATAGAATTTCATATAAATCTCTCAGGTCACAGATGTAATATAATACTGTGCACTAACTATGAAAAACCTTAGTTTTATTATATAAAAGTCACATGATGTTATTTATTTTTCCTAGTACTACTATTTTGAAAGTTATGGCCGGGCTTGGTGGCTCAGTCTGTTATCCCAGCACTTTGGGGTCCGAGGCGAATGGATTGCCTGAACCCATGGGTTCAAGACCATCCCGGGCAACTTGGCGAGACTTCATCTCTACAATAAATCAAAAGTTAGCTGGGCGTGGTAGCACTCACCTGTAGTTCCCGCTACTTGGAAGACTGAGGCGGAAAGATTGCCGGAGCCCAACAGGTCGAGGCTGGGGTGGCCATGAGTGTGCCACTGTCCTCCAGCCTGGGTGAAGGAGTGAGACTTCAACTCAAAAAAAAAAAAAAAAAATTATACATTTAATTACTAATGGGATTCACATCTATTTCAACACCTTTCATTCTTAGCTGTAGAACTAACTACTTATGAATTTTAGGTTTTTAAAAAATATGTTGTGACTGTTTGTATAAATTAAATATAATAGAATGTGCATTTTGAAAAAGATAAATGCTGGTAATGCAACTTGCTCGCCTCCTCTTTCTTCTCTTTTCTTCTTCATTTGCCTGTTCTGAAAATCTGAATTCACACATATGCCTTACATTTTTACATTGTCAGAGTGTTTTTATACATGGAAAACAAAATCTCTGCTTCAAAGAGTATTCCAGTTTGCACTGGGGTCATAAAATACCTGCAAGATTTACAATCCACATCAAAAAAACTATTTAATTTATGCATCTATGGGGCATGACTTAAGCAGATGTACTAGTTTTCTATTATTGCCATAAAAGGTTATCACAACTTTGGTGACTTAAAACAGCTATAATTCGTTATTTTATAATAGTGAAGATTAGAAATCTGGAAAGGTTCTTACAAGTCTAAAATGAAAATGTCAGGAGAGCTGTCTTCCTCCTAGAAGCTCTAGGGGATAGCCACTTCTTTTTTTCCATTCTTCATCTTTGAGAGGCCCCACGCATTTCTGGCTCCTAGTAACTTCCTCTCTATGTTCAAAGTCAGCAGTTTAACATCATCAAATCTTTTTTCTCTTTGAACTCGGTTTCTGTCAGAACATCTCCTCTGACCTTCCTGCTTTCTCTCATAAGGAATCCTGCAATGACACTGGATCCTCCCAAATAATCTAGCATAATCTACCAATTTTGAGATTCTTAGTTTAATCACATCTACAATGTCCCTTTTGCCATTTCAGGTAATATATTCACACGTTCCAGAGATTAGAACAGAGATTAGAACATGTATATCCCTGGGGGACCATTACTCTGCCTCCCACAGCTGGGCACAGGTAAACTTTCTCATGTTTCTACATGGATTAGGGTTTGCTAGGCAGCTCTGCTTGTTGCAGGCTGTCTGCCACATGTCCTATCCTTTGTGCATCTATCACAAACGCACAGGAGGCCAGTCTGGCCACAAACACATGGCAAGAACAGAGAGCAGAAGCACATATACTGCTTAGGGCCCAGATTAGAACTAGTACACTATCACTTCAGTTTCATTGTTTTTCCCAGAGTAAGTCACAAATTGTACCTGATTCACAGTTTGGAAAAATAGACTCTGCCTCCTGACATGAGTCTCTACAAAATCAAATTGCCAAAGAAGGTAGGTTCTTAACTGGAACTATCCAAATAATCTACCACAGTGGAACACAAGTATTCAAGTTTAATGAATAGAAGATATAAAGATTTGCACAAAATAAATTAATGATCTTGACTTTGAATCAGGTTTTTTTTTTAGTTCATATAGCATCATTGCATCAAAAATTACTATGTACTTAGTGTTGGATGGTTATATCTGATAGCCGTGAAGTTACCAAGAAGGTTATAGGTGTTGGTCACTCAAGAGTTCAAAATGTAACTTGATTAGAGTTGGGCCACTCCTCAGTCTGAAGTCATCCCTTCTCAACTACAATCTGATGCAAACATCTAGCGCATTTTAGTAGTTATTTGGACCTTAGAGATTTACTTTTCAAAGTAAACCTTTTACTTTGAAAAGTAAATCTCTCCTGAAAGTGTCAGGTATAAGTAGCGATCCAAGCCTGTCTACTCACCAAATGTGTGTCTTTGGACATGTTATTTAAAACGTTAAGTGTTCGATATATGATATAAATGATCAATTTTGCTCGTGTAATGATCCTTTTTTCTTTTTCTGAGCAGCAGAGCACACACAAGGACTGAAAAAAAAACATATGGGATATATGTTAATGTAGGTCAGGATAGACAATTTATGCATAGATTACACTGAATGAATCAATTCAACTAACTATTAGATTTTCATAGTGATTATAGGGATTTCATGCATTGTGGAACACACATGTTACAGTGTGACCTAGCAACAAATTTTCATTTTCAAGAATTTTTGTGATGAACAAAGAAATTCTGTGCCATATTCAGAGATTTTTACTGAAGTCATGCTGCTCAAGTTTCAGGCTGAATTCCTTTTGCCTTATCCAAGGATCAGAGAATAGGAAATACACAGATTAGACCACTCAGTATCTTATTTGTCAGCTAATGATTGGTACACTATCATTTCTACTTAATTTTTTTGGCTAAAGTCCCAATTGTACCAGATTCAAAGGGCAGAGAAATGAACTCAGCCTCAGGTATTTGCTTGATAGTAAACATAATTTTATAAATTTTAGAGTTGCATGTGATTCATACGTCTAACACAAATTCTAAAAAACGACATGTCACATTTTAAAAATTACTACAATTGAGTAGTCAAATTAAAGAATATATGAAAGATTGAATTTTTAGCTTAATGTACCTCTTAATAAAAAAATAGTTACCCTGAGATTAGATTTCTACTCTCAAAGTAGTCATTTTAAACACTTTAAATGGAAGCCATTACTATGCACTTGAAAGTGAATTCTTTCATTACAATGTAAAGCTTGCCCTCTAGTGGTCTCAAGTTACAAGGTCAGGAATAACAATTCTCTCTAGCAGAAGATTTTAGTGGTTTATCTTTTATGTTCTTCAGAAGTACAATGCTAAAAATAAAAATATTATAAATGAAACACATAAGCTCCTTTGAAATATGTCTTACAAATATAACTTTCCTGTGGAGGCCACTAATTATTTTTTTTAAAGCAAATTTTTTAAAACATGGAATATTTACGAAAAGTTAAAACGAAATTTAGGGCTTAATTTCCCTTGTTACTTGTCAACACCTTTACCAGTGTCATGCTTATTGACAGTTACAAGTAAGTCATCCATCGTGGCATATTGGGTCAATGGGACCAAGAAACGTGTTAATAATATTGAGCTTCATTTACTAATTTATTTTGCTCAAACCACCAGATTTATTTTCAAAATATCCTACATAAAGGTGATTAAACTTGTAATGTATAGATGAATTTCTGAATGAAAGAATTTTTTTAATGAAACAACAAAGAAAAATGCTTAACTTACATGTTGGGCTCTTAATATTGTTTCATTCACTGTAAAGGAGGGTCTAATTTACACTGAACAATTTTTTTATTTTTTTCCTGTTCATCCTTCTTAGCATTTTCTGGGATTTTTATTTATTTATTTTTATTGTAAAGATGTGGGGTACAATTCAGGGTTAGGTATACAAACGATGATTATGCAGGTACCCTTGTTGATGAGGTACGCCCCTCCCTTCCCTAACAGTTTCCCTCAAATGCCAATCACTCCCCTGCCTCCTCTGACAGTTTCCCACTACTTCCAGTCACGTTCTCATAGTATTATAATTGTTCAAGTTCCACTTATGGGTGAGAACATATGGTACTCTGTTCTTTGTTTCTGTGATAGATCACTGAGTATGATTGACTCTAAATCCATCCAAGTGGCTGCAAAATCCATATGTTTGTCCTTCTTTATGGCTGCATAATATGCCATTGTATATATATACCACATTTTTTTTATCCAGTCCAGCTTTCATTGACAAAATTAGTTGGTTTCATGTTTTTGCTATGGTGAATAGAGTTGCCACAAACATACGTGTAGAGGTATCTTTTTTTGTAGAATGATTTGAGTTCCCCCGGGTATATTCCCAATAGGGGAATTGCTGGGTCACATGGAAGGTCAATTTCTAGTTCTTTCAGATACTGCCACATTGTCTTCCAAAGACGTTGCACTAGTTTGCCTTCCCATGAGCAGTCTAGAAGCTTTCCTTTTTTCTCTGCATCCTTGCCAGCATCTGCTGTTCTTTGTTTTATTAATGATGGCCACTCTTACTGGGGTTAGGTGGTATCTCAATGTGGTTTGGATTTGCATTCCATTGATGATGGGTGAGGCTGAGCACTTTTTCATGTGTCTGTCAGCTACCTGTGTATCTTCTTTGGAGAAGTGTCTATTCATGTCTTTTGCCCACTTTTTAAAGTGGCTGTTTTGGGGTTTTTTTTCTTTTTTTCTTTTTGGGGCATTTGAGTTCCTTGTAGATCCTAGATGTTAGGCCTTTGTCAGATACACAGTTGGCAAATATTTTTTCCCATTCTGTGGGCTGTCTCCCTGCTCTCTTGATGGTTTATTTTGCTTTGCAGAAGTTCGTTAGTTTGATGAGGTCCCACTTGTCTATCTAATTCCTTAAGGTAGAGGCATTTAGTGTACTGAATAGGAATTGATTGCCAATTCCACTTTCCAAAAGGATGTCTTCTGCGTTTTCTAAGATTTTTATAGTTTGAGGTTTTACATTTAGGTCTTTGATCCATTTAGAATTAATTTTTGTGTATGGTGATAAGCATAGGTACTGTTTCAATCATCTGCATGTGATCAGCCAGTTTTCCCAGCACCATTTACTGAATAGGTTCTCTTCTCCCCGGTGGTTGTTGTTGGAGGCTTTGTCAAAGATGAGCTGGTTGAGGAATTGAGGCTTTGCTTCTGGAATCTCTATCTTGTTCCATTGGTCTATGTCTTTGTTCTTATACCAATAACAGGCTGTTTTGGTTACTGTAGATTTATAGTAAAGTTTGCAGTCTGAAAGTGTGATACCTCCTGTTTTGTTTCTTTTGCTAAGGATTGTTTTGGCTATTCGTGGTTGTTTATGTTTCCATATGAATTTCTGTATTGTCATTTCCAGGTCTGAGAAGAATTACGTTGGTAACTTAATGGGTATTGTGTTGAATCTGTAGATTGCCTTTGGTAGAATGGACATTTTAATAATGTTGATTCTTCCTATTCATGAACATGAAATATTTTCCATTTGTTTGTGTCTTCTTGGATTTCTTTGAACAGTACTTTGTAGTTCTCATTGTAAAGGTTTTTCACTTCTCTGGTTAGGAAGATGTCAAGGTATTTCATTTTTTTGGTGGCTATTGTGAATGGGTTTGTGCTTTTAATTTGGATCTCTGCCTGCTTGCTGTTGGTGTATAGGAATGCAACTGTCTTTTGCTCATTTATTTTGTACCTTGAGACTTTGCCAAAGTCCTTTATCAGTGCAAGCAGGCTTTTGACAGATTCTCTTGGATTTTCAAGATTTAGGATCATATCATCAGCAAAGAGGGATAACTTGACTTCCTCTTTTCCTATTTGGACACCCATGATTTCTTTTTCTTGTCTAATTGCCCAAGGTAGAATTTCCAACACAATGTTGTTCAAGAGGGGTGAGGGTGAGCAGTCTTGTTTTGAAAAATGAACAATTCTTAAGCAATTTCAAAAGACACTTGGGGAATGGAGATCTCATCCACCTGTTAATTTCACTATAAAGATTTGAAAAATAAAGTAATATTTTGTGATTCCAAGGTAAATTAAGAATATTTATTTGCTATTCAACTTTGTTTTCTGTTACACACTCTAGGCCTGGTCTATTTGAAAGATCATTCTCCTAGACTTTTGCAAACTTTATGTTCCTTTACCCTGTTGAAATACATCTAAAATGATATTTTAGGACAAAAAATCATTTTTCCAACCTTGTTTTTAGGACAATTATATATATGGTGTCTGTTTATGAGTTCATATTTTCCCCAGAGTCAAATGACCAAGCTTGTAAAAAATAAATAAATAATATGGCTTAGGAGTATTTCATTGTATATACAAGCTACACTTTATTTGATTGGTCATTGATGGACACTTAAGTTGATTCCATGTCTTTGCTATTGTAAATAGCCCTGGGATAAGCATATGAGTGCAAGCATATTTTTAATATAATGATTTTTTGTTTGTTTGTTTCAGGTAGATACCTAGTAGTGAGATTGCTGTATCCAATGGTAGCTTTATTTTTAGTTATTTTAAAATCTTCATACTGTTTTCTAAAGAAGTTGTACTAGTTTACATTCCCAACAATGGTGTATACATATTCCTTTTCCTCTACATCCTTGCCAGCATCTCTTACTTATTTGTTTCATAGCAACTATTCTGGCAGTGATAAGAAATACTTTGTATTTCTCTGGTGATTAGTGATGATGAGAATTTTTTCATATGATTGTTGGTCATTTGCATGTCTTTTTCTTTTTTTGAGTTGGAGTCTCACTCTGTCACCCAGACTGGAGTGTAGTGGTTGCTCCCGGCCACCGCAGCCTTGACCTGCTGGGCTCCGGCGATTCTTCCATATCAGCCTTCTAAGTAGCTGAACTACAGGCACGCGCTACCACGTCCAGCTAATTTTTGATTTATTATAGAGATGAGGTCTTGCCAAGTTGCCCAGGTGGGTCTGGAACCTGTGGGCTCAGGTAATCCACTCACCTCGGCCTCCCAAAGTGCTGGAATTACAGGCTGTGCCACCGAGCCCAGCTTTGCATGTCTTCTTTTGAAAAAATGTGTATTCATAATTTTACTCATTTTTAATGAGATTATTTTATTATTGTTGTTGAGTTATTTGAGTTCCTTGTAAATTCTGGATATTGGTCCCTGTCAGATGCAGTTGGCAAGCATTTTCTCCCTTTCTGTAGGTTGCCTTTGTTGATTATTTATTTTGCTGTGCAGGAGCTTTTTCATTTAATTTAGTCCTATTCATCTACTTTTGTTTATGTTGTCTGGGCTTCTGTAATCTTGGTCATAAATTATTTGCCTAGACCAATGTCCAGAAGAGTATTATCTTGGTCATCTTCTATTATTTTTAGAGTTTTAGCTAGTATGTTTAATCCACTTGAGTTGGTTTTTTTGTATACGGTGAGAGATAGAATTCCGCATATGGCAATCTGATTTTCCCAGGACCTTTTTGTCCTTTTCTCTGTGTATGATCTTATCGACTTTGTCAAAGATTAGCTGGCTATGGATCTTTATGTGTATTTTTACACCCATCCAATACTATTTTGGCTACTATCACTTTATAACATAATTTGAAGTCAGACAATGTGTTTTCTCCAGCTTTGTTCTTTTTGCTTAGGATTGCTTTGGATATTTGGGATCTTCTTTGGTTTTAGACAAATTTTAGGATTGTTTTTTCTAATTCTGTAAAAAATGACATTGGCATTTTAATAAGATTGCAGTGAATCTGTAGATTGCTTAGGACACTATGGTCTTTTTTTTTAAATGACTGTAGATATATTTTAATAACTTTTTTTCTATGTATTTTTTATTTTAAAATTGTGGGGTACAGTTAAGGGTTAGGTATATAAATATGCATTGTGCAAGTACCCTTGTTGATGAAGTATGCCCCCCCCGTCCCAGGCAGATATCGATTACCGTTAATCCCACCTGTCTTCCCTTCCCTGCCACCCTCATAGTTTCCGGTCACTGTCAATCTTTTTCTTGTACTATTACAATAGTTGTTCAAGGTCCACTTAGGAGTGTGAACATGTGATACTCAGATCTTTCTTTCTGTGAGAGTTCACTCAGTATTGTAAACTTTAATTCCATCCAGGTTGATGCAAAATTCATGATTTTGTTCTTTTTTATGACTGCATAATATTCCATTGTGTATATGTACCACATTT
>NW_006992575.1:44498-59608 GCF_000164805.1 Carlito syrichta | reverse complement strand
TGAGAAGTGTCTGTTCATATCTTTTGCCCACTTTATAATGGGGTTGTTTGTTTTTTTCTTTTCAGCACATTTGAGTTCCTTGCAGATCCTTGATGTTAGGCCTTTGTCAGACATGGAGTTGGCAAATACTTTTTCCCAGTCTGTGGGCTGTCTCCCTGTTCTCTTGGTGGTTTCTTTGGCTTTGCAGAAGATTGTCAGTTTAATGAGGTCCCACTTGTCTATCTTATCTCTTATGGCCAATGCATTTTGATTTTTGCTCAGGAATTAGATGCCAGTTCCAACTTCCATAGAGATGTATCCTGCATTTTCTAAAGTTCTTATGGTTTGAGGTTTTACATTTAGATCTCCGATACATTTAGAGTTAATTTTTGTGTATGGGGAAAGACAGGGGTCTTGTTTGAATCTTTTGCATGTGGTCAGTCATTTTTCCCAGCACCATTTACTGAATAGATTGTCCTCTCCCCAGTGGTTGTTGTTGGAGGCTTTGTCGAAGATGAGCTGGTTGAGAAATTGAGGTTTTGAGTCTGGAATCTCAATTCCATTCCATTGGTCTATATGCCTGTTTTTGTACCAATACCAAGCTGTTTTGATTATTGTAGCTTTATAGTAAAGTTTAATCTCTGGTAGTGTGATACCTCCTGTTTTTGTTTTTTTTTGGTGAGTATTACTTTGGCTATTCTTGGTTGTTTGTGTTTCCATATGAATTCCTGTATTGTTTTTTTCTAGATCTGAGAAGAATGTTGTCAGTAATTTGATGGGTATTTCATTAAATCTGTAGATTGCTTTAGGTAAGATGGGCATCTTCACAAAGTTGATTCTTCCAATCCATGAGCATGGGATATTTTTCCACTTGTTTGTATCATCTTTGATTTCTTTAAGCAGTGTTTTATAGTTTTCATTGTAAAGTTCTTTCATATCTCTGGTTAAGAAGATGCCAAGGAATTTTATTTTTTTGGTGGCTATTGTGAAGAGAATGTGCTTTTTATTTGGGTTTCTGTTTGTTTATTATTGGTGTAAAGAAATGCGATTGTCTTTAGCACATTTATTTTATATCCTGAGACTTTGCCAAAGTCCTTTATCAGCGCAAGGAGGTTTTTAACAGATTCTCTTGGGTTTTCAAGGTACACAATCATGTCATCTACAAAGAGAGACAACTTGACTTCTTCTTTTCCCATTTGGATACCCCTGATCACCTTCTCTTTTCTGATTGCTCTAGTCAGGACTTCCAATACTATATTGAACAGGAGGGGTGAAAGTGGGCATCCTTGTCTTGTTCCAGTTTTCAAGGGAAATGGTTCCAATTTTTGTCTGTTTAGAAATATGCTGGCTGTGGGTTTCTCATAGATGACTTTTACTATTTTGAGGTATGTTCCACGTATGCCTAGATGTTCGAGGGTTTTTTTCAAGTAGGGGTGCTGTATTTTATCCAAAACTTTTTCTGCATCTAATAATATAATCATGTGTTTTTGTTTTGATATCTGTTGATGTATTTAAGGACATTTATGATTTTATGAATGTTGAACCAGACTTGCATCACAGGAATGAAGCCTACTTGGTCATGATGGATAATTTTTGAGATATGTTGTTATATCTGGTTTGCTAGGATCTTCTTGAGAATTTTAGCATCTATGTTCATGAAGGATATTGGCCTGTAGTTCTCTTTCTTTGTTGGGTCTTTACCTGGCTTGGGTATCAATGCAACGTTAGTTTCATAAAATGAGTTGGGGAAAGTTCCATCTTTCTCAATTGCCTGGAATACTTTCAGTAGGATTGGTATCAGCTCTTCCTTAAATGTCTTATAGTATTCTGTTGGAAAGCCATCTGGTCCAGGGCTTTATTTTGTAGGTAGTTTTCTTATGACATAGTCAATTTCCTTTATTATTATTGGTTTATTTAGGGTCTCAATTTCTTCTTGTTTCAACCTAGGCAGGTGGTGTGATGTCAGAAAGTCTTCCATTTCCTTAAGGTTTTCAAGTTTGTTTCCATACAAGTGTACATAGTAGTCTCTAATGATCTTTTGTATTTCGTCAGGATCAGATGTGACTTCATCTTTTATGTTTCTGATTATGTTTATTTGGGCTTTTTCTCTCTTTTTCTTGGTCAGTCTAGCTAGGGGACCATTGATCTTGTTTATTCTTTCAAAGAACCAGCTTTTGTTTCATTGATTTTTTTGTATTATCTTTGTGTCTTCTATGTCCTGGATTTGGGCTTTTATTTTGGTGATTTGGATTCTTCTACTGAAGTTAGGGTTTTGGTGGTCTTGCTTTTCCAGCTTCCTTAGTTGACTTGTTAGGCTGTTAACTTGTGATCCTTCCATTTTCTTCATGTGCGTTTGTAGACTACAGCTTTCATGGCATCCCAGAGATTTTGGTAAGATGTTTCTTCATTTTCATTTTTGTCCAGGTATCTTTTAATCTCTGTTTTGATTTCATCATTGACCCAAGAATTGTTTAGCATCATGCTGTTTATTGTCCATGTCTTTGTGGGTTTTGGGGGACCTTGTTGATGCTGATATTTATTTTTGTTTTACTGTGGTCCAAGAAGGTGCATGGCAACATTTCAGTCTTTTGAAATTTGTTTATGACCAAGTATGTGGTCAATCTTAGAGTATGTTCCATGTGGTGATGAGTAGAATGTATTTTCTGTGGTCGTTGGATGGAGTGTTCTGTAGATATCAATTAAGTCCATTTGGTCAAGAGTCACACTGAGGTTCTGGATCTCATTGCTGACTTTTTTGTCCTGATGATCTGTCTAGGGTTGTCAGTGGGGTATTAATGTCCCTGGCTATGATAGCGTCAGTGTCAATATCTTTTTTGAGTTTACCTAGAAGCTGCTTTATGAAAGTTGGCACTCCTATGTTGGGTCCATCTATGTTTAGGATGGATATTTCTTGTTGATGGATTGAAGCTTTTATCATTATGTAGTGGCCTTCTGTATCTTTTAAAATTTTTGATAGCTTAAAGGGTATTTTGTCTGAGATTAAGATCATGACTCCTCCTTTCTTTTGTGTTCCATTTGCCTGAAAATTTATTTCCCATTCTTTTACTTTGAGTCTGTGAGTGTCCTTTCTAGTGAGGTGAGTCTCTTGAAGGCAATATATTGTTGTCTGGTGATATTTTATCCATTTTGCCATTCTGTGTCTTTTCAGTGTTGCATTTATCCCATTCCCATTCAGGCTAATTATTGAAATGTGAGAGTTGATCCCTATCATAAAGTCTTACAGCGTTGTTGTCATTGTTCCTGTTTGTTTGTTGTCTTTCTTTTGTTTTTGGGGTTGATTCATTTTTGTTTTTAATCTTTTGCCTGTACTCTTGTGAAGAACATTGTTGTTTTTTTTTTTCCTTTTCTTCTGTGTTCAATACTTTCTTAAGAGTTTCTTGTAGAGGTGGTCTGGTGGCAGCATAATTTCTTAGGGATTGAATATCTGGGAAAGATTTCAATTCTCCCTACTGATGAAGCTTAGCTTGGCTGATTTGGTTATTCTTGATTGAAATTGTTTATCTTTTAGAACTTTGAAGATAGGACTCCAAGCTCTCTTAGCCTGAAGGGTTTCTGTAGATAAATCTGCTGCTATTTTAATTGGTCTTCCCTGGTCGTAGTCTGTCCTTTTTCTCTTGTAGCCTTTAGGATTTTTTTCTTTTATACCTACTTTGTTTAGGTGAATTATTTTGTCTGGGAGTTGGTCTTCTCATTTGTTGTCTTGCAGGGGTTCTCTGAATCTCTTGTGCTTGAATTTTTGCATCACTGCTGAGATGAGGTAAGTTTTCTTGAATGATTTCATGAAATGTTTGTTTCAGTGTTACCTCTTTCTCTCTCTGCCTCAGGAAGGCCAATTACTCTTAGGTTCAGTCTCTTGAAGTAATCATTCATCTCATGAGGGTTTTCTTCTGTCTTTTAAAGTTTTTTTTCTATGTTTTTGACAGTTTGGGTTAGTTCTGTATTTTGGTCTTCAAACTCTGAGATTCTTTCTTTTGCTTGACTAATTCTGCTTTCCATGCTTAATAGTTTGTTATTTCCATCACAGTATTCTTTGCTGCTGTTATTTGTCATCAATTCCTTCCTATTTTCCTCTTGTCTCTCATCAATTTTTTTATTTTCTCCCTTAATGTCTTGATGTCTGGGTTTGTTGTATTTGACCAGTCATTCTGGGGGCTCTTCATTGTTTGTTTTCCGAAGTCTGTTTTCTCAGTGTCTGACCTCTCAGAGGTCTATGTGAGCCCTATTTTCTTCTTTTGGTTTTTCTTCATTTGTGTAGATTTTTCCTCCCTACTCTCCACTTCCCTGTCTTCTTTAATTCTGTTATTCATGGGTGGAGGGGTTGCGTTTCCTTCTGTTTGTTCAATCTCCTGTTCTTCCTTATGCATACCCTCTTGCTTTGTTCAATTCTGGAGTTGGACTGTAGTTGGGAGCAGTCCTTTTTGCAGTTTTGATCTTTAATTAAAGGGGGAGCTGTGATTCAAAATCTATCTGCAGATCTCGGTATCCGCCGACAAGTGTGTGGATAATCTGAAACCCACTTCCCACAGCCTTGGAATCTGTCCATGCAGTGGGGTTGTAGGTTTACTCCCTGAAAGTAAAATAAGGTTAACAGAGTGAAGAGAATGGAGCATGCAGTGGGGAGAAGAGGGCGGTGGAGAGATAGAGACATAAGAAGAAAAACAGACAAGTGTACCAACTAACAAATGAAAAGAGACACAAAGACTGAAACAAGTAAAAAGAAAGAAAATAACCACAACTACAAACCACACGAAAAAACTAAAACATACAATGATGTTAACATACAAGTGAACCAACCTCCTTATTGGTTTGCTATTCCTCTATACAAAGATGGGGTTTATAGAGAAATTAAAAAAAAAAAAAAAGAACAAAAGAAAAAGGAATAGAATAGTCAGTAAACTAACAGAACCACCCAAGCACTCTCCGAGACTTTTCCTTTGAGTCCAATGTCCTTTTAGCTCTGATTTCTAGCTGTCTTTGCAGACTGGTAGATTTGTTCACAGTTAGGGTCAGTTGTCCCTGGCCTGCTGTGAAGGGTAGTTCAGTTCTGGATTCCTTGACCAGTCTACCACTCAGTTCTGGCCTGTGTCTATTTATCAAGGGTAAGAAACTTCTGTCTTTCCCATTTTGATGTTGTTACCTTGGATCCCAAACAGGTGGTGCTATCTCACTGCTCCAGTTGATCTGTATCTGCAGCTGCTGAAGCCTGCAAGTCAATGCAAGCCAGGCAGGGCAGAAGTTGGAGGGTGCCCAGGACGGGAGGGAGCAGGCAATGGTAGTGGCGGTGGTGGCAGCCGCCTCATGGTACATGGAAGGAGACCCATGAGCCTGGCTCTGAGTGAGAGGCGGAGCATGGTGGTGGCACTGGCAGAGGCGGCAATCTCAGCAGATCGTGGTGCGGGGACTTCATGGTCCGAAATCATGGGTCGCCCCAGGTATGGGTGGGGTGATGGCCTTGGTGGCAGCATCTGCAGCTGCAGCAGCAGTCCAGACTGCTGAGGTGTTTGAGTGGTGGCTGTGGCGGAGCTCCATGTGAAGAGCAGGCTGCCGACGATGGGAGCTGCAGCTCCGGGAAAGAGCTAGAGTCTTTATGTGTGTTCTCTTTTGTGGAGGGTCTCACAGACCAAGCTGCCCCATTGCCATCTTGCTGGCCACTATCGTCATGTTAACAGTATTCATTGTTCCAATCTGTGAGAATGGGAGGTCTTTCCATTTGGTGTTCAATTTTTCCATCAATATTTTGGAGTTTTGCTTGTAGACATATTCTACTTCCTTGGTTAAATATATTCCTAGATATTTTATTTTTTAGTAGCCATTGTACATGGGATTGCCCTCTTGATTTTGTCCTCAGCTAGATTGTTATTGGGGTAAAAAAATGCTACAGACTTTTGAACATTGCTTTTATATCCTGAAATCTTACTGAATTCATCCAAATCTAAGAGTATTTGGTAGTGTCTTTAGGGTTTTCTATATACAAGATCATATCCTCAGTGAACAAGAATAATTTGACTTCCTTTATTTTTAATTTGGAAAGCTTTCATTTTTTTTTCTTTTGCTTATCTCTGATTAGGACTTGCAGCACTATGGTGAATAGGCGTCCTGAAAGTGGGCATCTTTGTCTTGGTCCAGTTTTTAGAGCAATTGCTTTCAATTCCACCCCATTCAGAATGATACTGACTGTGGGTTTCCTGTGTATGACCTTTAGAGCAAATGAACCTAACAGATATTCACAGAACATTCCACTCAACAACTGCAGAATATACATTACTCTCATCAGCACATGGAGCATTCTTTAGACCATATGCTATGCTACAAACTAGTCTCAACACATTAAAAAAAATCAAAATTATATCAAATATCTTCTCAGACCACAGTGGAATAAAAAATCAATACAAGGAGAAACTTTGGAATATAAATCCAAATTTATGGAAATTAACAATATACTTCTAATGATGTTTGGGTCAACAAAGAAATAAAGATGAAAATTTTTTAAAATTGTAATGAATGAAACTGAAAACTCAACTCAATATACCAAAATGTCTCACATGCAACAAATACAGTGCTAAGAGGGAATTTTATATTATTAAATGCCTACATCAAAAAAGCAGAAAGTTCATGAATTAAAAATTGAATATTTATCCTCAATTAATAGAAAAGCAAGATGCTTTCAAACTCAAAGTTAGTAGTAGAAAAGAAGTAACTAAGGTCAGACCAGAACTTAATAAAATAGAGACTAAAAAAATACAAAATAAACTACATGAAATGTTTCTACTTTGAAAAAATGGACAATATTAATAAATTGCTAGCTAGGCACAACTAGAAGAGACAAAATCCAAACAAAATCAGAAATGAAAAAGAAGATGTTACAACTGACACCACAGAAATACAACAGATAATGAGAGACTATTCTGAGCAACTTTGTACTCATAAACTTGAAAACCTAAAGATACTGGATAAATTCTTGGAAATATACAACTTCTCAAGATTGAATCAGTAAGATACAGAAATCTTGAACAGACCAATAATGAGTGACAAGATTGAATTAGTTTAAAAAAAAAACTCCTAAAAAGAAAAGCCCCAAACAAGATGGATTCACACTCAAATTCAACCAAATCTACAAATAAGAACTCATCCCAATCATTCTGAAAGTGTTTCAATAAATTAAGAAGAATGGAATTATTTATAACATACTGTTCAAGGCCAGTATCAACCTGATATCAAAACCAGACAAGGGCACAACAAAAAAAAGATAACTGCAGACCAATATTCCTGCTGAACATACACTCAAAAATTTTCAAAAAATGCTAGCAAACCAAATTCAAGAGCAAATTAAAAAGATAATACACTATGATCAAGTGGAGTTTATAGGAGGCATGCAAAGATGGTTTAACACATGCAAATCAAAAAATGTGATACCTTACATAAACAGAACAAAGGACAAGGACTATGTGGCCTAAAACTCAGCAACCCTTCATGATATAAACACTTAACAAACTAGACATAGAAGTACCAACTTTTGGTTTTGCTAAATTTCTTTTACTGTGTGCTAGTTTACTATTTGTTTAATTTATTCTTTTATTTTTACTTTTTCATTTAATCTAATTTTAATTGTAGATATAAGTCTATTTTGCCTTATGGTTCTACAAGTTTTTGCTTACATATTTTGAAGATCAGTTAATAGCAAAGAAGAAACTTGATTTCATTGGTTTTTCTCTCTTGTTTTTCTAGTCTGTTTAACTTATTTACATTTTTTCAAAATAATATTTTTTCTTCTACTTTCTTTTCATGTCTTTGCTATTCTTTTTCTAGTTTAGCTTTTGGTATTCTTTTTCTAGTTTATTTAGTTGGATGTTTGGTTATTGATTGTTATCTTTCTTCTTTTTGAATAGAGGCTATGATATCTGTGAAAATAACTGCATTTCCTCAATCCTATAACTTTAATATGTTGTGGTTTTATTTTCATTGATACCAAAGTATTTTACAGTATTACTTGTAATTTTTTGACCCAATTTTTACTTAAGAATGTGTTATATAGTCCACCTTTCGGTTGATTTCCAAAAGTTATTTCTCCACAATTTTTGCCAGTAACCTCTGTTATTGACTCCTAATTTAATGTCGTTGTGGTTAGAAAATGTATTTTATATAATTTCTATCTTTAAATTTATTGAAGTTGATTTTAAAGCCTAGCAGATGGTCTATTCTAGAATGTTTAATGTACACCTGTGATGAATGTGTATTAATCTGTGGTGGAGTGGAGTGTTTTATAGATGTTTATTAGATTCGGTTGGTTCATAGTTTTGTTCATCTCTTCTTTCCCTGCTGATATTATTCTTAATTGCTGTATTCATTATTGAAAGTGGAATATTGATGTCTGCAATCCTAGTGTTAAATTGTCTATTTCTTTAATTTTGTCATTTTTTGGCTTCATATATTTTAAGCTGTTTATAGGAATCAGGAAGCTACTCCATTCTGATTAATTTACCTGTTCTTTTCCACATTTTACTCTTAGGATAGCCATTCTCGCTCCCTTGTGGGTACTTTTTGCAGGGTAGATCTTTTTATCTTCTTACTTTTTACCTATTTTATCTTTGAATCTAAAATGTATCTCTTGGAGACAATACATAGATGGGCCATACTCTTTAAATCCATTTTGTTAATCTCTACCATTGGGTTGGAATGTTTGTATATTACGGCAATTCTAGAAATCAGATGCTCTCTCCTCCCCAGTGTTTTTTGTTGTTTTTGTGGTTGTTGTTAGTTTAATTATTTTCTTAGACTAATTATATATAGTCTGTATTATTTGTCATGTGTGGCTATTGCAGCCTGTTCTTAATTTGCTTAGTGGTCAGCTAATGATTGGACAGAGATTTCTTTAAATACCTAGAAAAAATAAGTCTCACATTCTTTGCTGTGGAGGTGTGTGTGTGTGTGTGTGTGTGTGTGTGTGTGTGTGTGAGAGTGTGTGTGTGTGTGTGTGTGTGTGTGTGTTGAGGTCTGACTTTAATGCTGTGACAGACAGTTTACCACTCTGCATTACCTTTCCTTGCACAGAGCCTCAAGTTCAGTCAGAAGTGAGAGATCAGGGGCTTCTCAGTTTTTACCAGGAAATATGTGCAACCCTGAGTATGTGTCTGGTCTTACAGATTTCTGAAATATGTCAACGTTTTTCAAAGTTCCATATGAATAGTTCAGTCCCCAGTTTTTCTTTTGTTTTTGATCAAGTTCATATTAGTCTCAACATATAATGCTCCCTCAGACAACTGTGGTGGTAAACAATTGCTGTTGATTGTTTTTGACAAAGCTCGCAGGACAAGGCTCTTCATACAGAGTGAGAGCTCTGACTAAGGTCAAATGAAGACAAAGCTTGAAAATGATGCTTTCTATTTCAGACAAGTAAAATAGTGACAAATCTCCGAGGGCAGGGATTTTAGGGAACTCCTACCATATTCTACTCGATCTAGTGACTGCAAACTGCTGGTTTTAACAGTTGATATATTTGTATTTGAAATACTCAAGATAAATATATATGTGTATATATATATATATTTTTTTTCTTTACTTCAATTGCTTTAGGGATGCAGAGATTTTTTTGGTTACATTGTTGCATCATATAGTGGTAAAAACTCTGGGCTTTAAATGCTCCCCCCCCACTTGTACACATTGTACCTGATAGGTGATTTTTTTTGTCCTTCCTTCCCTTCCCACCTTCTCCCTTCTGAGTCTTCAAAGCTCGCTATATTATTCTCTATACCTTCTCAGATCCTTACTTTAGTTCCCACTTATAAGTGAAAATATGTGTGGTTTGGTTGTCTGTTCCTGAGTTGGTTCACTTAGGATGATGTTCTCCAATGCCATCAAAAGTGCTTCAAGAGACCTTGTTTCATTCTTTTTGACAGCTGAATATTATTCCATAGTGTATATATACCACATTTTTGTTATCCATTGATTGGTTGATGGACTTCACATCTTTGCAATTGTGAATTGTGCTCTGATGAACATACGGGTGCAGGTGTCTTTTTTATATAATGACCTCTTTTCCTTTGGGTAGATACCAAATAGCGAGGTTGGTAGGTCGAATGGTAGATCGACCTTTAGTTCTTTGAAAAATCTCCATGCTGATTTCCATAGATGTTGTACTAATTTATACTCCCACCAACTGTGTATGTGTTCCCTTTTCTCTGCATCCATACCAGCATATATTTATTTTTAATTATTTTAGAAATGGCCATTCTGACTGGTATAAGGTGGTATCTCATTGTGGTTTTAATTTGCATTTTTGTCAATTAGTGACATTGAGCATTTTCTCATATGTTTGTTGGTCGTGGGTATGCCTTTATTCTAAGAGATATCTGTCATTCTAGTAGGATCATATGCTTTTTTCTTGCTGATCTGTTTGAGTTCTTTTTGACTTCTGGATCTTTGTAGATGTATAATTTGCAAATATCTTCTCCCATTCCGTAGGTTGCCTATTTGCTCTGTTGATTATTTCTTTTGCAGTGCAGAAGGTTTCTAGTTTAACTAAGCTCACTTATTGATTTTTGGTTTTGCTGCATTTGCTTTTTGGGTTTTAGCCATAAATTCGTTGCCTAGGCCAATGTCCAGAAGTGTTGTTCCTAAGCTTTCTTCTAGGATTCTTATGGCTTCAGGTCTGACAATTAAGTCTTTTCATCTTGAGTTAACTTTTATATATGGTGAGAGATAGGGATCAAGTTTCGTTTGCCTGCATATAGCTATCCAATCTTTCCAGAACCATTGGTTGCATAAGGTGACCTGAGTGTATATTTTTGTTTGCTTTATCAAAGATCAATTGGTTGTTGAAACAGAGTGGGGTGGGATCTTGCTCTGTTGCCCAAGCTGGAGTGCTGGAGTATAGTGACATTTTCGCTATTCATTGGAACTTCTAGCTCCTGGGCCCAAGCCATCCTGCCTTAGCCTTCCTGGTGTCTGGAACTACAGGTCTGTGCCACCATGCTTGGCTAATTTTTAAAAACTTCTTTAAAAGATGGAGTCTTACGATGTTATCCAGGCTGGTCTCCAACTCTTGGCCTCAAGGAATCCTCCCAGATTTACCTGCCAAAAAGCTGAGAATGCAGATATGTAGATACACGCCACAATACCCAGCTTAACGATTTGCTTTTTTTTTTTTTTAAGTTTTAAAACAGAGTTTATTAGTGAGAAGAGAAGTCAAAAGGAAAATTTATGGCAGAAGGACCTGCCATGAGCAAGTTTTTCAAAAGAGAAAAATCACCAAAAGATTTGCTTTTAAGGTTATCTTGAAGCTGAGGAGAAGTAGCTGAGATTAGGAAAAGTTAAAATGTCACAAATTACACTGTTATTACAGATTCAGCCATTTTTCTTGTATAAACATTCCTAATATTAAAATTAAAATTCTTCAATTATTTCTAGCTTTCAGCAAATGTTGATTTTTACAGTTACAGTTTTTATATGCTTTCTTGCTGCTTTTATGGAGTAGTAGATTTTCTGAGGTCTTATTCTTCTGTTTTGGAAGTAAAAAACCCTCAAGTTTTGAAAGTATCATTTATTGATTCTTGTTTTACATTGACCTAAACCTGTGAATGAATGTCATAAGTTAAATGTGAAATATTCTCTTTTTTCAAGTATATAAAATGCTCCTTTTTTCCTATTCGTATATTAAATATATAAGTTACATTTTATTGTATTGCATTTTTATGTTACATTATCCAACTGGTTTGTGGTAGTCTCAAGAAAAGTCACTGATTTTTGTATTTTTTTACATGGCCACTGAACTGAACCTTGTTATTAATTCAAATAGCTTTCAGTTTATTCTCCTGAGTGGCTAGCAGGAGTCTTAATTCCTTTTTTTTTTTTTTTTTTTTAGGTTGAAGTTTGACTCAGTCTCCCAGGCCCAGGCTGGAGTGCAGCGGCACGCTCACGGCCACCAGCGTCAACCTGCTGGGCTCAGGCGATCTTTTCACCTCAGTCCTCCAAGTAACTGGAACTACAGGTGCCCACTACCATGCCCAGCTAGATATTTTTATTGTAATGTAAAGATGAGGTCTTGCCAAGTTGACCAGACTGTTCTTGAACCGTGGGCTCAGGCAATCCACTCACCTCGGCCTCCCAAAGCTCTGGGATTACATGCTTGAGCCACTGCCCCTGGCCAGGAGTCTTAATTTCTATATGCAATCTTATACTTAATGTTTGCTCTGTACACATATATTCTTATTAATTAAAATCAAGGTTGAAATAGATTACTTTAAAGATTATTGTGATTTTTAATTTTTAAACATTAGCCAATAATCTCAATGAGGTTCCAGAGGTGGAGGCTCCATGAGGTTGTATGTTCTCTGTGCAGCCCCGGGGCCCCCACAGGCCTGCGGGGACTCTCTGGCCATGTGTCACTTCGCAGTGCCAGGTGCTGCGAGACCTCCTAGCAGCACTTTGTTGGATGAGCTGGAGTCATCTGTTGAGGTTTGCTTTGCTTCTCTGATGAGTCAGGACTTTGTTAACGGCACCAATCAAGAAGAAATTCAAAATGGTGTTGATCAGTGTATCCGGAAGTTTCTGGATATTGCAAGACAGACAGAATTCTTTTTGTTTTGTTTTGTTTTCCCTACAGAAAAGATTGCAATTATCTGTCCAAAACCCAGAACAAGTTATCAGAGGAGATGCCTTGAAACTAAGGAATGGATTAAAGTGGAAAGATGTGCTGGTTCAGAAGTGCTTGACAAAGCTGAGGCACTGACAACAGGGGCTGAAGGACATCAACCTGCAGCACAGAAAGTCAGCGACATCCCTCAGGGCTCCTTGGCCTACCTAGAGCAGGCATCTGACAACATCCCTGAGCCTCAAGCCGACCTGAGCACATTGTCAGCCTGAGGGTAGGCGGGTGTGTGAGGAAGGTGCTGACAGTTTGCCACACATCCCTTCTCTTCTTGTGGATGAGACATTTTGGAAGGACTCTGCCACAGAATGAATTGATTTTGGTTTTATTCTCCCGCCTAAAATTTTCTCACAATTTTTATCAGTTGTTGATTTCTTGCACTTTATATAAAATGCCTGTGACTTGAGTAAACCAAATAAATTTTTTTGTCTTAAGCAAAGTTTAGACTCTTAGAGTTATTTTAATGATGTTTTTCCTTTTTTAAAAAATTGTTCTTGTATGTCTTTTCATCTCTGTGTGTGTTTGCAGTTGTTAGATTAGTTTGTATGATCTAAGAGAAAATTAGTCTGAGAATTCAAGGGATAAATATTTTGGCTGTAGGTTTTTTTTTTAATAATACTCCTCAGTAGTGTTTCAGGAAAATATGCACATTTTCTGTGTTTCAAGAATTTGAACTATCTAAAGAAGAAGAATCTGATGCAACAATGTTTGCAATGCTTCCAGAGCTCTGAGAATGAAGTTTTTGTATTTATTTTTTATTTTTTTAGTTAATGGATCAGAAGAGGATTAAAATATCCTATGTTGGTATAGTAATATTACAGTAGGATTCTTACATTAATGCTGACTTTTATTTGGAGTCAATTTATATTTTGTGGTGCTTATTACTTTTTTTGACATGGAGGGACATAGTAGGAGCAATGATAAGCTGAATTTTGTTATGTTACATGTCAATGAATCAGTTTAAGTAATAAGGCAGATCTCATTTCCAGTGCCATGACAGTTGGGGCATAAGTGAGGCATATGAGTTGTTAACGCTTGCTCCAGTCATCTCTTTTTCAGTTTTGTTTGCTTGTATCATGTTTGTCTTACATTTTGTGAGAGAAAACATTTTCCATTAAGGAATATTGTAGCTAGTGGATTTGATTTTAAGGGACTAGGGTCTGAGGTGGGGGCGTGGACTGCAGAGCGATTCTTGGCTACTGAACCTCAAGAGGAACACGTGGTTCCTTTGCATTTATGAACATATTTTGCTCTTTTGTTGGTTTTGCAGGTCACCTCAGATCCTCTGTTGAATTGCTGTAGAGAAATATAAACCAGGATCTCCCTGGGTGAGGTTTCTCTGAGTTTATACAGTCTCTTTTAGATGACATCCTTTCACCCAAAACAAATGTGTCACTGTCTTCAGAACAACCAGTACTCTCCGGCTCAGTGTTTTGGCTTGTGTTGTTTTCTCCAGCGTCAAAAGTCCCTCATCCCACACAGTGACATCCACTCGTGTTCCTGGTCTGGCCTGGATGCCTCCTGGTCCTTGAAGCCCCCCCAAGGACCCTTTCTGCTGTATCCCTAGGACTCAGGATTTTTGTCTCTTCCGCTTTCCGTGCTGGGTTCTCCTTTGTGGGATTTGTAATTTGTGTCTGTCTCTCAGTCCCTCACTGCATTGTACCCCCATGAGAATTAGGCATTATTCCCCTTTAATATACCAGGACCACATAATATTTATCTTTCAGACATGATTCCTACTACTCAGTTTTGTGTGTATGTGCAGCACCTGGTACATGGTCCTGTGATTACCAGACTGAGGCCAGTAAACCCCCTCAATTAGAAAGTGTAGGTTAAACAAAGCTTTTAAAATCTTATGTTACATGACCTCACATTATGTGACCCCAAGGTTGTTAACCTCGTCTTCTCGTGGGAGTCAGAAACTCTGATTGACAGCATTCGATTTCTTGATTAAAAACCTAAATAAAAAGATTACATTTTAGACATTCTTTCAAAAGGATTCTCAGTGAACAAATTGGGAACTTATCTATTGGATGGCTAGTGAAAATATTTTTAATTAATGTGTGTACCAGTTATTGATATTTATTACTTTCAAAAGTTGTTGACAAATGAAAAAAAAAAAAACAACAAAAAATAATCCTAAGAGTCTACCTTCCCATATTTGTGTTAAGTATGGATCCACATTTTGTGGTAAGGGCAGAAAATATCTTAGTTTGTAAAATAAAGAGTACTAGTTAGCTGGGCTCGGTGGCTCAGCCTGTAATCCCACACCTTTGGGAAGCTGAGGTGAGTGAATTGCCTGAGCCCGCGGGTTCGAGACCCACCTGGGCAGCAAGACCTCATCTCAATAAATAAAAAAACCAGCTGAACGTGGTAGCGCGCACCTGTAATTCCGGCTACTCGGAAGGCTGAGGTGGAAGGATCACCGGAGCCCAGCAGGTCGAGGCTGCGGTGACCAGGAGCGGCC
>NW_006992575.1:40031-44478 GCF_000164805.1 Carlito syrichta | reverse complement strand
AGAGCCCAGCAGGTCGAGGCTGCAGTGGCTGGGAGTGGCCACTGCACTCCAGTCTGGGCAACAGAGTGAGACTCCAACTCAAAAAAAAAAAAAGATTGCAGACATCACAGGGCCTGCAAAAGAAACTAAGAGAGTGTCCTGAAAGTTAGGAGAAAACCAAATGATTCTATTGTTTTAAAGATTTAACAGAGGCTTGTAGAGAGTGGTAAGATGAAAGTTTAAAAATAGTGGGTTGAGAAAATTAAAACAGATAAATTGGTGATTACAAATCTCCAGGAATTTTGCTGTAATGGGAGAGGAGAAATGGTGCTGTCGTGGAGGGAAAAAATAAGATCAAGAGATAATTTATTTTTAATGATAAAAGAAAAAAACAGCATTTTTTTTGTTCTGGTAAAATAATCAAGCTTGAAGGAGAAGACTGACAATCAGGAGAATGAGATAATAATTACAAAATAGTGTTTATGATTAAGCAAAAGGGTATGAGAGCTATTCTACTGCACACATGAAGAAATAGCCTTGACCAGGAGAGTATTCAGAAAGGTAGAGTACATGGAAACAGATGTAAAAAGTTGGTAGGTATACTAATGGGAGTCTATAAAATATTTTTTCTGATTGCTTTAATTTTTTTGTGAACAAGAAATAAAGTCGAAAGATGAGAGTTAAGGTCAAGAGAAGAGAAGTTAGAGATTGGGGGGAAGCTTATCTCTTTTAATATAGCCACTCTCATGTTATTTTCCCCCAGATTTTGTTTCTCTAAGAATCTTCTTACACATTTGTGTTTATTCAAATTTTTTTGAATTTTAGTTTTGGAACCAACTCAGCTGGAGAGCATAATCTCATACTTGGATCTGGTACTGTTTTTTCTTTCCCTGGTTTTTCTGCATCTTTCATTTCTCTGTCTATTTTCTCTCTTTTCATAAATTCTTCTTTTTTGTTCAAATTCTACCACATTTTACTTTTGAAGCTTTACTGATATAGATGTGTTGTATTTCACTTTCAAGCAATTTGAAGGTCAATTAATCATTGTTATAATATTTATAATCATGTAAATGCTTGGAAATGAATCATTTGTATTTACTTTGGGACAATATAGTATAGTAAAATTATTCGGAAAATATTTGTATAATACATAGTAAAATAAAGATTGTGAATGAGCGATTTTTGTCATGGAATGCCATATTATTTCTAAATAGAATGTATAAATCTGATACTTGTAAAGACAAATATCTTAGGTTCCATTGGACATAATGTGAATTCTTTACTAGTGTCTAAAATTTATTTGATTGAAATTTGTTTTATCACTATTAGGAGAGAAATATAATATACATTAATTAAAAATAACTCAAGCAAGGAAAGCAAGATGCCACTGATTCTATATCCAGCTTTGTTAAAAGATTATTAAGATAGATTTTGTGCAATATAATTATAGAAAAAGAAAGTAATGTAATTAATATTATTTTAAATGATGAATTTATTGTAAAGTATCCTTCACTAGGACACCAAATGGAGAGAAAAATATTTTTTAGCAATTCTGATGTTGTTTTAATCTACATTAATGCTAATAATAGTACAGAGTTAATAAATTTTCTCATATTTGTGCTATCCCCAAAACATAATTTTAATATGAAAGACTATATTTACCTTAATGGATATGAAAAAAGCCTTAAATTTTCAAAATTCATCCTCATTTAGGCTGTCTACTGAACATTTTAGAGTATGTGGTTTTTACAAACAGTGTATTTTTTAGTTTTAACTGCAACTGGTCTCAAATTATAATTTTACACATGTATTGACTAGAGAGAAATTAAAGTCGGTGCATTACATATACACATATGCAAATAGCATGAATTAAGAGTACAAGTTTCATTGCGAGGCAGCGTTATCTGGCCCTGATTTTGGTTAGTGAGAGGCAATCACACCCTATAAGCTTAATATTGCATCAGTGTGAGTTTGTGTGTTTTAGTTAACCTGAACTTATTACCAAATGTTTGGTTGACATTTGCACTTCCTGAATCAGGAATCTATGCTTCAGAGTGCTTAAGTACTTTGATATTGTCATTGAAACGCGTATGGGGACATTTATTAATTGTCATTAGGGAGGTATGCAATAATTTTTTGTTGATTAGTGGTGTTAAGACACATGATTTGGCTAGAAAGATCTTACAGGTTCACACCCTTGCATAGATAACATGCAAGAAACTGTCAAGCCTAACATTCTCACACATAGTTCCACTTTAGGTTTAGAAATCTGTTTAGTCCTGGGCTCCTGACTAACTGGAAGATTCTGCCAAACAATATGACTAGACATTTGGTTGATCTCACTATCAGAAGAGTGTTACCTCTACCTCAGTGTGAAACTTCTCTGCAAGGTGCTCCCTGGAACGTCTCAAGATAGAGAGTGAGAGCTTCACTAAGCCTTTATGAACAGATTGCTTGGCTGTTTTGTTTCTACTCAATGTTTGTGTCTTTATCAGAATTTGGAATAAGACTTGCAGTTATTGTAACATGCCAGCTGGCATCAGGATTATGAGAGAAAGGTGGCATAGCTCCTACTTACCTTGAACTGCCGGAGGCTACCAATATTTATCCTGAAGTACCTAACAATTGCTGAACAGCCAAATTGGCATAGATCCATACACTACACTTAGATAAGAGGAAATTCGTGAAGGTGCTATGCAAATCACTAAAGTTTTGGAAACACAGACAACTTTTCCAAACTCTGTAATCTAACCAAAGAAGTGATACTTTCTTTTGAGGATAATCCCTTGAGTGTAAATCCTAAATGTGTCTAGATGAGAGAATCAATCAACCAATAAGAAGACTGGAACACTTTTTAAAAAATCACTGAAGAATTTCCAATCACAACTTATTTTTACTGGGCAGGAATTCAACTGAGGTTAGATAAAGTCAAACATTTTTTTCCCATAGTCTCAGACATTGTTCCAACTGGAGGTACAGAGTGTTTTATGTGAACTATCTTAGATCACACATGTGGAGAGCCCATGATCCTAGAAAGAGATTTGTCAAGGGAGGCACTGATCCCAGTCTGCTCTTCTGTTGCTAATCTCAAATAGGTCCTGTGTAACCCTGCAATCATGCTACACTTCACAATCCACTCTTCCATAGAACTAGCTCACACTCTTCTCTCTTGAACCTTCAGCATCCACTCCTATGCTTACTCACTGATGAAACGGATGCAATTGGAGGAGAACTTTCACATGCTTCCACATCACATCTGCATGTCCCCAGTCTACCTGCAGCTGTACAAATATAACTTGTCTTTCCTCCTGTTACTCTGGATGAATTCTCAGTGTTCCTAAACAAAATTCTCTCTTCTGCTTGTGCACTAGGATCCACCCCGTTTTCTTCCTTCAATCCTGTTATTCTAGCAATTTTTCCCTAAAAAAAATCATGCTTTCTCTGTAGATTTTTTCCATATACTTTTATTTCTCAATTTCCAAAGCAAATTTCTTTTTACTCCATTATAAATGCTATAGTCATATCTTGGTCTTCAATTTATTTGACCCCTTTGGGCAACATTTAATTGAATTATTAACTTCTTCCTTCATGAAGTACATTTTTTTTAGTCAAGTTGCTTTTTTATTTTCTTTACCACACAGGCCTCTAGTTGTCAAGACATTTAAATAGATAGCTTAAACTTGACAAGTCCGAAACAGAACTCACTTCTAAATCTGTTCTTCCCATAATCATTCTCATCTAAAGTGTGGCAACTTCCTTCTTCCAGTTACTCAAGCAAATATCATGGTTATCCTTGACTCTTTTCCTTCTCTTGCACCTTGTATTTAAGATGTCTGCAAATTCTGATGGCCCGGTCTTCAAATGATATCTAGATCATGACTGTAGCATCTACTCCTTCTCCCTGAATTAATACAGTATTATCTCTTGCCTAGTTTCTGCACAATTTTCTTATTTTTACACTTTTTCATTGCTTTGCATAGTTTATTCTCAGGATAGTGGCTAGAAACAATTCTTCATAGACTTTCTAATGATCACAAAAACAGCTGAAGTCTTTATAATTGTTTGCAAGGTCCTCCATGACTGGTCACCCACCTTCCTTCAGCCCATGACTTCTATTGTTCTTCTAGTAGTGCACTCTGCCTGAGACTCATGGGCCTCTTGACTTTTTTTTTTTCTGACACGAAATATATGCCTGACATAGGAATTCTTCACTTACTGTTCCCTCTACCTGCAAAAACTCTTCTTGTATTTATACACATGGCTGACTTCCTTGCCACTTTTAAGTCTTTGCTCACATATCACTAACTCTATGAGATCCTTTCTGGCCACACTTTGATTTTATATTTACTTATTTATTTATTTATTTTTTGAGTTGGAGTCTCACTCTGTCTCCCAGACTTGAGTGCATTGACTGCTCCCGGCCACCGCAACCTCGACCTGCTGGGCTCTGGCGATCCTTCCACCTCAG
>NW_006992575.1:0-40011 GCF_000164805.1 Carlito syrichta | reverse complement strand
CGCGGGCTCAGGCAATCCACTCACCTTGGCCTCCCAAAGTGCGGGATTACAGGCTGAGCCTCTGAGCCCGGCTGGCCACCCTTTTAAATTTGCAAACATGCCCTCAACTTCCAGATTGTTCTATCTAGCTTCTCTTTCCCTTTTTTATCCTTGCACTTAACACCTTCTGACATGTTGAATAGTTTAACTAATTATTTTCTTCCAGCACAAGAATAGAATATTCATGAAGAGAAGTTCCATTCTCTTTGTTTCCTTTTCCCGTCTCTTTCTTCTTTCTGCTTCTTTTACTTGTGCTTTTTACTTAAACATCACATATGTGGCTCACGTTACATTTTATTTGGACAGCACAAATCTAGTCAATAGCGAGGAAGAAAGGACTACCTGGAAAGTCAGTGGTATAATCTATGAACCAACAGAGGATGGGTGAACTTTTATGTCAAGACCAGAATGGTTAGCTATATTTGAAGACATATTTAAGACAAAAATACATCTTATTTACTCTCATTCTTTAATACCCTAGAAAGCATCTCTTTGCTATTTGCATTTCCTGTATCTGTGCAAATAGCATTTGGGAAACAGTTACTATATTATTAAAACAGATCTTTAGGAATATTGTGTGCCTTGATATTTTATTAAGGAAAACCTGACTAAAATTTGGTGAAGTTGGTATTCAAATAGTTAACATCCCCACACGGAGAAGATAGAGACTTGAACTTTAGACTCTAAATAAATTAATTATTCCCTGAATGTTTTTCAATACTGTATATATTGACTACTTCACTTAATTTCTCCTCAGTATTACAGAGTAAATACAGGTTGAATAGTCCTTATCCGAAATGCTTGGGACAAAAGTGTTTCAGATTTCACTGTTTGTGTTCTGGTTCTGGAATATTTGTATATACATAATGAGATACCTTGGGGGTAAGACTGAAGTTGAAACACAAAATGTATGACTGTTTCATACATACCTTACACGCATAGCCTGAAGGTAATTTTAGTCAATATTTTAAATAATTTTGTGTATGAAACAAAGTCTGTGCTCACCGAACTATCAGGAAGCAAAGGTGTTACTATCTTATGTTGGCATTTGAAAAGTTTTGTGTTTTGGAATTTGGATTTTTGAATTCGGAATGCTCAACCTGCATTAAATATCAAATTTGGCAAAATAATTGGAAGATTTTTGCCAGGTCAAAAGCTGATTGCTAGGAAAGTAAAAGTTCAAGGACAAAAAAACACTATCTCTCTGATGCATAAAAAGTAATTGAGGGAGTCTGTTTCAATCTCCTGCATGTGATTGACCTGTTTTCCCAGCACCATTTATTGAATAGGTTCTTCTCTCCCCAGTGGTTATTGTTGGAGACTTTGTCAAAGATGAGTTGGTTAGAAAATTGAGGATTTGCTTCGGGAATCTCTATTCTGGGCCATTGGTCTGTATGCCTATTCTTGTACCAATACCAGGCTGTTTTATTTACTGTAGCCTTATAGTGAAGTTTGAAGTCTGGAAATGTGATACTTCCTGGCTTGTTTCTTTTGCTAAAGATTGTTCTGGCTATTCATGGTCATTTGTTTCCATATGAATTTCTGCATTGTTATTTTCAGGTCTGAGAAGAATGATATTGATAATTTAATGAGTAGTGCATTGAATCTGTAGATTGACTTTGGTAGGATGGACATTTTAACAATGTTGATTCTTCCCTACCTATCACCATACACAAAAATTAACTCTAAATGGATCAAAGACCTAAACATAATCCTCAAACTATAAGAACCTTAGAAAATGCAGGAGACACCCTTATGGAAACTGAAACTGGCAATCAATTCCTGATCAAAACCCCAAGTGCCCATACTATAAGAGATAAGACAGACAAGTGAGACCTCATCAAACTGACAGTTTTCTGCAAAGCAAAAGAATCTACAAGAGAACTGGGAAAAAAATATTTGTCAGCCGGGCTCGGTGGCTCAGCCTGTAATCCCGCGCCTTTGGGAGGCTGAGGTGAGTGGATTGCCTGAGCCCGCGGGTTCGAGACCTGCCTGGGCAGGCAAGACCTCATCTCTACAATAAATCAAAAAATTAGCTGGGTGTGGTAGCGTGCGCCTGTAATTCCGGCTACTTGGAAGGCTGAGGCGGAAGGATCGCCAGAGCCCAGCAGGTCGAGGCTGCGGTGGCTGGGAGCGGCCACTGCACTCCAGTCTGGGCGACAGAGTGAGACTCCAACTCAAAAAAAAAAAAAAAATATTTGTCAACTATACATCTGACAAAGGCTTGACATCTAGGGTCTACAAGGAACTCAAATGCGCAGAAAGGAAAAACAAATAAACAAACAGCCCCATGAAAATGTAGGCATAAGACATGAATAGACACTTCTCAAAAGAAGATATATGGGCAGCCAACAGATACATGAAAAAGTGCTCAGTCTCACTCATCAGAGAAATGCAAATCCAAACCACACTGAGATACCACCTAACCCCAGTAAGAATGGCCATCATTAATAAAACAAACAACCGATGCTGGCGAGGATGCAGAGAAAAAGGAAAGCTTCTTCACTGCTGGTGGGAATGCAAACTAGTGAAACCTCTTTGGAAGACAGTCTGGCAATTTCTGAAAAAGAACTAGAAATTGACCTTCCATATGATCCAGCAATCCCCCTACTGGGAATATACCTGGAAGAACTCAAGTCAAAAAGATACCTGCACATGCATTTGCTGCAGTTCTATTCACAATAGCAAAAACATGGAACCAACCATGCTGCCACCGAAGCTGGACCGGATCAAAAAAATGTGGTACATACACACAATGGAACATTATGCAGTCATAAAGAAGGACAAACATATGGACGTTGCAGCCACTTGGATGAATTTAGAGTCTATCATACTCAGTGATCTATCACAGAAACAGAAAAAGAGTTCCATATGTTCTCCTTCATAAGCAGATTTTAAACAATTATCATAATACTATAAGAAAGAGAATGACAGTAATGGGAAACTGCTGGAGGGGTGGTGTGGGGTGTTGAGATTGGCACTTTAGGGAAATTGCCAGGGGAGGGAGGGACACACCATATCAACAAAGGTACATGCATAATGAACATTTGTACACCAAACCCTGAATTGTATCCCACATCTTTAAAATAAAATTTAAAAAATAAATTTAAATTAAAAAAAAAGTAATTGAGAAAACTTTTGGGAGGTGATTTTTTTTTTCTTATTTAAATATGTGTTTGTTGTGTGGCAATTAAATGCCACATATTATTTTAAAAGATCAGCTTAGTTTTCTTTGTATATTCTGAAAGTAATTAGATTTTTTTTCTGTGGCAATTTAAAATCTTAGACTACATAAAATCCTTTATCTAAAATATCAAAATGATATTAGACTGCATGTGTGAAAGTGTTATACTGCATTTGTAACAATAGAGGCCAGTAAAGCACTAGGCTTTGCGATTTCAAAAGAGGAACTCATCTTGATACTGGGAAGAAAAAGCTCACCATGTTTATTCTGAGGGATAGATATAAAACATGTATGCTTATTCAACTCTAGTTATATATCAAAATACTTTATTTCCATATAGAGGATAAAATGAAAGAGCTTTTTAGAAATGAAAGAGTTTGGCACAGAAACTAAAAATCATATATAAGCTTTGAACATATGGTTAAAATTTAAGCTTTCTGTTGTTAGCGAGGGTTTTTACTGTATTATAATAGACTTTGGGGATAGATGCATTTTAAAATTCATCTCCAAATATTTTGTAGTGACCTTTGAACATTAGCAATGAAGAATCTAGTCACCTCCCATGAAGCCTTTTTACAGTCATGGAAATATGTGCAGTTCATTTACTCTATGTTTTTATGAGGTTGGGTGTAATCAATTAAAAGGAGGAGCATGCTTTGGGTTCATGAACACTTCTTTTTTTCTAGTCTACAGATCTACTTCCCAAAGTACAGTTTTGATTTAATTTTATTGGCGTTTTAGAAGGATGAAGAACATATTTTTAAAAAATATTAACTTGTTATAGACTTCTTTTTTCCAATATAATTCATAACAGCACAATATAGGGTTATTTATTTTTGCCAAAATAAATATTGGCAAAATATTGAAGCCTGGCTAATTAAATTAGCTTTTAAAATTGTGAGTCTATTTCCATCTCAAAAAATTTAGATAGGTTAATGGAACAATCTTCAAAGCATAATAGCTGAAAAAATAAAGAATGTTAGGTAAAACATATAAGAGAAAAATCTGTTCAACACATGGCAGGTCTAACTGCATAGGTAAAGAGAAAATGACTTTTAAAAAAAAATTTTGGAGCTTTTATATTTCTTCCTGATTTCAGAAGTGATACAGCATACAGTTTGGAGCCACAAATGCTAGAGAATTGAAGGTCTCCATTTTTCTGCCAAATCTAATATAACATATTTATTTTTATTACTTAAATCATACTTTACTCAGGCTATTTCATATTGGAGTAAGAATGAAGGAATGACCTTAGTCACAGGCTCATAGTAAGCTGTATGACACCTGGCAATTGAAATAATATGTGCTGCTGTTATTTTACACACACACACACACACACACATTGTATACATATATACATATTGTATATACAATATACATATATATGCACACATATACATTTTGGTATATAATACATTAAGAACCTACATCCAAACCCTTTATTCTATATTCTTTAGAGTATAAGTCTACATTCATGTTAGAAAGAAAAAAAAAAGCAAAATGTAATCACTTCTTAACCTGTTGGCTAAGATCAAGTGTAGAAAGCAAAATTCAATTAATGTCAGTATGAATAAATTTTTAACCAATTGACTGTGTAATAGATGATTCAAAATATTTTAGTAAATGCCTGTCGTCCTCAGTATAGTGAAACAGTAAGCATTGTGACTGCGTTAATCACATATCACTAAACCCGTATGATGACATGTATTTTTCACTATGAATACAATTGTAAATGATTTAATGCTATCTTCTGTACATTTGCTGTTTATTTTCTTATATTTCATGAATTAGAAAATCATTTGGATATAGGATATTTAAATAATCATTCATGCTATTGAGTTTGCATTAATGACTTCAGTTATTTTACTCTCCTCATGATCCTCCACAGTGATATCATCAGAAGGAAGCCTCATTTGTGCAAGACTACATACACTACAGCTCTGATGCATTTGAATCATAATCAGGAGGACTTGCATACCATGAGGCTCAAAAATAAATATAGAGTAATTTTTACAAATTTAGCTTGGGTTAATTTCAGTCACAAATAGAAATATACACATATTTCATGACAGAAACTATGATTTAACTAGTGAAGACTAGGGTTAGAATAAAACTCATTCACAATCTCTTGATCAAAGTCTAAAGGCCATTTCAGAAGGTCATCCATTTATCTGAATTTAACTAGTCTTAGAGGAGTGGATTTGAATCTGGAGTTTTATACAATAAAGTATATTTTCATTTATGCTATTTTTGTACTCCCCTTACTCTGCATATGTGTGTATACAAACACACACACACACACACACACACACACAAAGACAAGTGACCAGTAGACTATTCGAAATATAGACGATAGAAGTAAAATATTTTAAAAGTGTTTAAGAAGCTTGAATAAAGTTAACCCTACATCTTTCAGATAGGTCAGTTTTGCTATATCTTCATTCTCTCTGGAACTGAAGAGTAAGGACTTTTGAACTGGGAAGGCACTCACCTGAGAACGCCAATAGGGTGAATAGTTCAACACGACTATAATACAACATTTTGATGTATTTGGAACCAAGATCAATAAAGAATTTTTAAAGTATTTCACTAGAGGCATTAATGGGACTGTTATCATTGAGCAGTCTCTCTTGGTAACTCCCAAAGTGCTAATAACATAATAATATAGAACAAAATCCTAATAGAGTAATAACTTTGGCTAACAACCCACAGTAGAAACACTTTAATTATGAGAGCAATAGGGTCATTTGTGTAAATGTTCCAAAGAAGTCAAGTGATTGTTTTCATTAATATTACTTGAATTCCAGAAGCTTTCAAAAAGAAAGCAGTATGTCAGTTTATTTAAAACAGCGCCTCCCATGTATCCATTTGACTATCTCTCATTTATCTATCATCTATCTCAAAGCTTTGCTCAAATCTTATCCTCAGATTGAGGCCAACCTGACAAATTTATTCAGTATTGTCTCTCACTGCCTCCAGGTCCAATAGTTCCTAGCATTCCGGTTCTTATCTATGTGCTCTATGTTTTTTCTTTTTTCCTCCCTTACCACTGTAAAACTTGAAATTCCAGAAAAGCATGACTCATGTTAAATGTTGAAACTTTCAGCAAAATAATTATGATGTTTGAGCATATTAACAGGACCATTCTTTTCTTTTTTTTTTTTTTTTTTTTGAGTTGGAATCTCACTCTGTCGCCCAGACTGGAGTGCAGTGGCCGCTCCGCAGCCTCGGCCTGCTGGGCTCCGGCCATCCTTCCGCCTCAGCCTTCCAAGTAGCCGGGAGGACAGGCGCGTGCTACCACGCCCGGCTGATTTTTTTTGATTTATTGTAGAGATGAGGTCTCGCTGCCCAGGCGGGTCTCGAACCCACGGGCTCAGGCAATCCACTCACCTCAGCCTCCCAAAGGCGTGGGATGACAGGCTGAGCCACCGAGCCCGGCTAGGACCATTATTTTCCAGGCTGCAAGATATCTCTAATTTATTGACCTGATTCAATCTCTACCTGATTCAAACTCTAGGTTCTTCTGACATTGTTGCTGATTTCCTTTCCCTTTATATGACTGTAATAAATCTGAGCCAGCAAATTGCATTTTTAGAAGTGACTTGGATACTTTTTATTTATAAAATATGTAGGTATTATAATAATTTTAAAATACAGAAAAAGATGACGAATATAGCAAAAAGATCCCGTTTTCCAAAGATCCAAAGCCATCCATTGTTAACATCTTTGTATGTCTTCTTCTACTGTTTCCTCTGTTTCAGTTATCATTTGATATTTGATTTTATGCTGTGATTCTTGAAATATAACATTATAGCACAAGTACTTATTAAATCGGCATGAGATATTCAGTATTTTAATTTTTTATTTTTAAAAATTTAATGTTGATATTTTAATATTTTAAAATTTATAACCAGTTCCTTTTCAGAACCCTAAATGCCCATACCTTAAGAAATAAGATAAGACAAGTAGGGCCTCATCAAACTAACAAGCTTCTGTAGAGCAAAAGAAACATCAAGAGAGCAGGGAGACAATCCACAGAATGGAAAAAATTATTTGCCAACTGTATATCTGACAAGGCCTGACATCTAGTATTTACAAGGAACTCAAATGTGCCTAAAGGAAAAAAAAACCAAGCAGCCCATTATAAAGTGGGCAAAAGACTGAATAGACACTTCTCAAAAGAAGATATACGGGCAACCAACAGACACATGAAAAAGTGTTCATTATCTTAATTTTCAATGGTTGCATCTTACCATATAAAATATATAGGCAATTATTTACCTCTCATTTTCTTATTTCAGTTTTGTAGTTTGCCTGGAAAGATTCTAGATCTGCAGTTCTAGTCTTAAGGTTAAAATTATGTTTGCAGAAATGTCTGTAATCTGCACACCTTAAAGATCAGTCATTTTTTAGAAAAAGGAAAAATAAAAAAACTTTCCACTGATTGAAGAACTCTATGCTCCAATTTCTTATGAGTCTATAGACATTCCATTTTAACCTGTTTTTACAGATTTGTTTTTGAAAATTTTCTAAATTTTTGTCAGAAATTCAGATAGGGTGTATTTCACCTATTTCTCACTATATTTTAAAAATAATACATCTCTTTTATATGATTTTAAAAGTTTTTATATTATTACTCATAATTGCATTCTCTTTTTTCGTAGTGAAAACCAATATAATCTTATTCTATTGCTGATATATATTCCATAATCATTACAACTTCTGGTGATTTTCAAAAACTCTTCCAGCTAGCCAATAATTTACAGAAAATCTTTCATTAACTTGTTCCATAACTAAATATAGCTCACATGTTATTATCTAGTTGTCATGTCCCTTATTGTCACTTAACTATAAGAAGATGAAGATATGATCTCCATGGGAGTAGCATAAAGATATTAATACACTAGGAATAAATATTTTGCAGAGATAAACATAGGACTTACACAGAGATAGATCCAGCAAATCTTCCTCAATCCTCCTTTTGATTTGTAGGACAACCTGTTTTTTTGTCTAATGTATACATTTTAAAAAGTACATTACTGGAGAAATCGGGTAATAAGATACATTCAGGTAAAACTACCCAGCAAATCTTTTTATAGAAGTGCTTAACATGGCCTAGTTAAGAGGGACCCATTCCATTTGCGCATCACCTGTTTATTCAAGAGTGTCATATTAACAATGCAATTACATTGGCCTGGATGATTCATGGGACAAATTAAAGCATTGGATAAAGCATTATTGTACTCATTACCCTTCATTGTAAGTGAGCATTTTCACAGTATTATGTAAGTATTATGCGACATAAAGTTAATAGAGAAATGGTATTAACCATGTTGCTGCTTTAGACACAAATTTCCTTTGGTGTTTTGAGTGGTGAAATGAGTATAATGTATTCTTGAAACCTTTACTGTAGAGTAATAATTTCTCACACTGTATTTAGGATTCATGCCGAATACCCCAGGTCACTAATTTAAAATGATTGGGTTTGCTGGCATATTCCAGCTCCAATCTGCCCAGTCCTTTTTGAACACAAGCATTATATGCAAAAGGCAGAGTCTTGATCAAATTCAAAATAAATCTTAATTAGTGGAAAATATATGCTATATTATATACAGATCTCTGTGACATGCATCCTATTTACTGCCTGTTTAATGTCTATTCTCTGACCGCAACAGCTCAGATATCCTTTGGCTACATCCTGACTGACCTAGATCCAGGATTTTTGGTGATAAAAAAGAGATTAGACTGACAAGAGTGGTGGGAAATAAAATCTACTAGTTTGAAGACATGAAGCATCTCAGATTTTCTGAGCCCTTATTATAGAATGTGTTAACAGTGATAACCATAGTAAAACCATCTTAAGATGTATCAATATTTTAATAAACATGAATGTGTTCAGAAAAGTTTAAGTATTTATTTAATCAATTAGGTAAGAAATTGCAAAAAGTTGCTAATATGTGCAGAACATGTCTGACTATGTATAGCAACTCTCCTCTTATTCTTCTTCTATTCTTTTCATTAGTTGAAGTTGTTTATAATTCTCTTTTTCATCTTCCTCGAATTAACAGCATCACTTTCAATAGAAATGAATCTGGATGGCCACCACTACCATGTCCAGCAATAAGCAGCCAAGAAGATATCTTGTCTTCTTGTTTTTTCAGGACTGAACTAGAAGCTAGGACTACAAGCATCCTAATTTTTTGATTTTTTTGTAAAGATGAGGTCTCCCTATGTTGCCTAGACCGGTCTCAAACTCCTGGGCTCAAGCAATCCTCCCACCTTGTCCTCCCAAAGTGCTGGAGTTATAGGTGTGAGCAAGTGTCTGGCCAAATATTTGCTTTTTGATTTTAGAGAACTGTTTGTATGATGGTAAAAAACACAAAGTTTAATCGAAGAATGGTTTGAAGGATCATAAGTTTACTAGATAAATATATCCATGCAAAGATATAGTACTTATTTCTAATACTGAAGTTAAATAGAAGGGAGAGACCCCAAAAAACTAGGAATTATTTTTGGAGGGGCAACCCCTTGTAGCACAGGCTACCCTCACTAGGTAAGTGACCTAGGAACCCATCGACAACAATGTACCAGTTAATATTGTCATAGGAGAGGCTGTGTTCAGGTTCAGTGAAGCTTTTTGTTTATTTGTTGTTTGAGAGTCTTTCAACTTATTTGGCCATTTCATGATGGGTGATTTATGAGCACACCTGCTCACACCATGCAGAGTGTTCAGCAGTGTTTTTTGTTTTTTTTGTTTTTACCAAAAAAGACATGAGCCCTATGCCTCACATTCTCTATTCACCCAATCTTGCCCTGAGCCACCTTTTTTTTGGGTTCTCTGGATGAAAGAAGTTCTCAGAGGGAAACAGTTTGCTGATATGGAAGAGTTGAAACAAAAAACAGCAAAAGCACTGACAGTCATCAAAAATGATAAGTTCAATAACTGTTTTGAACAGTGAAAAAAGTGTCTTGATAATATATTGCATCAGAAACTCTGAAGGTGACTGAAGTTTAAACATGTAATTGCTGGGGGGAGAGGATTGGCAGTTAGGGGAAACTGCCAGGGGAGGGAGGGGCACACCTCATCTCTATATAATGAGACTTTGTGTACCTAAGCCTGAACTGTACCCCACATCTTTAAAATAAAATTTTTTTTCAAATCATCGAAGAAAAGAATAAATACACACTGTTTTATAAATAAATTCCATTTTGAGGAGTCTGTCTTGAATATGTATATGCAATTATAAATGAATTACATTTAGTATATATCTATATGACATAAAAATAAATCTATGAAATATGAATTATATAGCTTTTTTGTTGTTGTTGTTTTGGTTTGGTTTGTAATCTCACAGAAACCATCTGCTATTCTGTTAAAGACAGGCCACGCGGCTGTGCACTTTCAAATGGTACCCATCCAAACACTATTAGAGCAAAGTAGTATTCATTCATTCCTTCTTCTCCCCCTCAAACTTTATTCAGTTAAAAAAAGTAAAACTGCAATTATCATATATAAATATACAATTTAATATAAAAATGCCACATTTTAGAAAAAAATTCTGCATTCATTTTTATTTTGGAGTTATATTTTATTGAAATGCAATATGCGTATAGATTAATAGTTTATATATACATAAATACAGGCAACCATACAGTAATACCTCATTTTATTGCATTTCACAGATACTGAATTTTTTACAAACTTAAGATTCATGACAATCCTGTGTCAAGCAAGTCTATCAGTTCTATTTTCTAAGAGCATGTACTCACTTAAGTCTCTGGGTCATGTTAGTAATTCTTGCAACATTTCAAACATTTCATTAGTATTAGATCTGTTACGGTGATCTGTAATCAGTTTTACTTATTTATTTATTTACTTTTGTGACAGGGTTTCACTCTGTCATCCAAGATAGAGCGCAGTGGCATGATCATAGCTCTCTGCAGCTCCAAACTCCTGGGCTCAAGCAATCCTCTTGCCTCAGCCTCTCAAGCAGCTGGGATTACAGCCTCATGCCACCACACCTGGCTTTTTTAACAATTGTTTTAGTAAGAATAGGATCTTGCTTCGTTGCCTAGGTTGGTCTCAAACTCCTGGCTTCAAGCAATCCTCCTTCCTTGGCTTCCTAAAATGCTGGAATTCCAGCTGTGAGCCACTGCACCCAATCAGTTTTTTTTTATTATTTTTATTTTTCAGATGTGGGATACAATTCAGGGTTAGGTATACAAATGCTTATTGTACAGATAAGTTTGGGCCTCACTTTGGTCCCCACTTCACCTGGTTAAGATCAGGTCCCCACCCGGCAGTGCCCCACTAAACCCAATCCTTTTCTTACAGCTTTATTATAATTGTTCAGGGTCCTCTTATGAGTTAGAATGTGTGGTACTCATTTCTTTGTTTCTGTGACAGATCACTGAGTATTATAGACTCTAAGTCCGTTCAAGTTGCCGCTAAATTCATAATTTTGTCCACATTTATGGCTGTGTAATATTCCATCATGTATATGTACCACATTGTTTTCATCCAATCCTCTTTCGATGGATATCATGGTTGCTTTCATGTTTTTGAATAATGCTGCAATAAACACGCATGTACAGGTATCTTTTTCATAGAGTGATTTGAATTCCTCCAGGTATAGTCCCAGAAGAGGAATTGCTGGGTCATATGGAAGGCTGATTTTTAGATCTTTTTGAATCACCACACTGTTTTCCACAGAGGTTGTGCTAGTTTATACTCCCACCAACAGTGTAGAAGTGTTCCCTTTTTTCTGCATCCTCTCCAGCATCTGTTGTTTTTTGAATTATTGATGATGGCCATCCTGACTGGAGTTAGGTGGTAGCTCACTGTGGTTTTAGTTTGCATTTCTTTGATGACTAGTGAGGCTGAGCATTTTTCATGTATCTGTTGACTGCTTGTATGACTTCTTTTGAGAAGTGTCTATTCATATCTTTTGCCCACATTTTAAAAGGGCTTTTTTTTTCTTTTTGGCACATTTGAGTTCCTTATAAATCCTAGATGTTAGGCCTTTGTCAGATATACAGTTGACAAATACTTTTCTCCATTCTTTGGGCTGTCTCCCTGCTCTCTTGATGGTTTCTTTTGCTTGATAAGATTCTATATTTCACAGATACAAGAGAATCTGTCAAAAAACCTTCCTGCACTGATAAAAGACTTTGACAATGTTTCAGGGTACAAAATAAAAGTGCAAAAGACAGTCATATTCTTATACACCAACAACAAATAGGCAGAGAATTAAATAAAAAGCACAATCCCATTCACAATAGCAACAACAAAAAAATGGAAATACCTTGACATCTTCCTAACCAGAAGTAACGAGATTTACAATGAAAACTACAAAACACTACTCAAAGAAATCAAAGATGACAAAGACAAATGGAAAAATATTCCATACTCATGGATTGGAAGACTCAACATTGTTAAGATGTTTATCCTACCCAAGACAATCTACAGATTTAATGAAATACCCATTAAATTACCGGTATAATTCTTCTCAGACCTGGAAATGGCAACACAGAAATTCATATGTAAACGTAAGTGACCACAAATAGCCCAAACAATACTCAGCACATGAAACAAAGCAGGGGGCGTCACACTCCCAAACTTAAAACTTGATTATAAGGCTACAGTTATCAAAACAGCTGGCATTGGTACAAGAATAGGCATATGGACCAATGGAACAGAATAAAGATTCAGGAAGCAAAGCTTCAATTTCTCAGTAAACGTATCTTCGACAAAGTCTCCACTAACAACCACTGAGGAGAGGAGAACCTATTCAGTAAATGGTGCTGGGAAAACTTCTCACCACATGCAGAAGATTCAAACAAGATCCCTACCTATCACCATACACAAAAATCAATTCTAAATGTATCAAAGAACTAAACAAAAAACTTCAAACTATAAGAACCTTAGAAAATGCAGGAGACACTCTTATGGCAATTGGAACTAGCGACCAATTCCTGATCAAAACCTCAAATACTCATGCCATAAGAGGTAAGATAGACAAGTGGGACCTCATCAAACTGAAAAGTTTCTGCAAACAGTTACCTTTAATGTCACTGTTCTAATTGTTTTGGGGTACCACAAATTGCATTTATATAAGGTGTCGAACTTAATAAACATAGTTGTGTTCTGACCGCTCCACCAACTGGCTGTTCCTCTGTTTCTCTTCCTCTCCTTGGGCTTCCCTATTCCCTTAGAAAAAACAATATTGAAATTTGGTGGTAACCCTACAATGACTTTAAATGTTAAAGTGAAAGGAAGAGTCACAAGTCTCTCAATTTAAATCAAGAGTTAGAAATGATTAAGCCTAGTAAAGAAAGCATACTTAGAGCCAAGAGTGGTCAAAAGTTAGGCCTCTTGTGCCAAAGTAGTCAAGTAGTAAATGCAAAGGAAAATTTATTGAAAAAAAAAAAAGTACTACTCCAGGCAACACACAAATAATAAGTCTTATTTCTGATAGGAAGAAAATTTGAAAGTCCTGGATAGAAGACCAAACCAGCCACACCATCTCTTAATCTAAAACCTAAACCAGATCAAGGTTTTAACTTTCTTGAATTCTATAAAGGCTAAAAGCAAGGGGATGCAGAAGAATTAAAGTTGAAAGCCAGTAGAGGTTGGTTTATGAAGTTTAAGCAAAGAAGCTGTCTCTATAAAATAAAAGTACAAGGTGAACAGCAAATGTTGATGTACACAATTTAACCAGTTATTCAGAAGATTTGACTAAAATAGTTGATGAAGGTGGCTACATTAAGCAATAGATTTTCAATCTGGACTAAGTAGCATCTTAATAAAAGAGGATGCCATCCAGGAGTTTCACAGCTAAAGGGAAGAGCTAATGCAACTCTTGACTTTAAGTTGAAGCCAATGCTCATTTACCGTTCTAAAAATCCAAGGGCCCTTAAGAATTGTGCTAAATCTACACTTCCTGTGCTATATAAATTGAACAATAAGGCCTGGATGACAGCACATGTATTTATTTCATTATTTACTGAATATTTAAGCCCACTGTTGAGATCTACTACTCAGAACAAAAGATGCCTTTCAAAATGTGGAAAGATATTCATTGACAAGTCACCCGGTCACCCAAGAGCTCTGATGAAAGTATACAAGGAGATTACATTTGTTTTCATGCCTGCTAATACAGCATCCAATCTGCAGTGCATAGATCAAAGAGTAAATTCCAAATTTTAAGTCTTATTATTAAAGAAATACATTTCATAAAACTATAGCTACTCTAAATAGCAATTCTTCTGGTGGATCTGAGGACAGTAAATTGAAAACCTTCAAACTTCACCTTTTCATTGACTGCTTATGTACCTAACTCTAAACTGTACTCCACATCTTTAAAATAGAAGAAAGAAAGAAAGAAAGAAAGAAAGAAAGAAAGAAAGAAAGAAAGAAAGAAAGGAAGGAAGGAAGGAAGGAAGGAAGAAAGAAAGAAAGAAAGAAAAAGAAAGCCGGCCTTCTGGAAAGGATTCACCAATCTAGATGCCATTAAGGACATTCACAATTCCTGAGAGAAGGTCAAAATATCCTAATTAACAGGAGTTTGGAAGAACTTGATTTCAACTTTCATGAATGACTTTGAGGAAATCAAAACTTCGAGAGAGAATCTAACCAGAGAGGGCATTGTAAGAGAAATAGAATTAAAATGGACCCCAATGTAACTGAGCTGCTGCACTCTTGTGATAAAACTTTAACAGAGGAGGAATTGCTTTTAATGAATGAGCAAAAGGAAGTGATTTCTTGAGATGAAATCTAGTCCTTGTAAAGGTGCTGTACACACTGTTGAAATGACAACAAATAATTTAGAAATTACATAAACCTAGTTAATAAAGCAGTGGCTGGATTTGTGAAAATTGACTCTCATTTTGAAAGAAGTTATACTGTGGGTGGAATACTATCAAATATCATCACATGCTCCAGAGAAATCTTTTGTGAGTCTATCGATGCAGCTGATTTCATTGTAATATTATTTTAAGAAATGGCCACAGTCACCCCAAACTTGAGCAACCACCATCAGCAGCTAAGCAAGACTGTCTACCAGAAAAAATAAAATAAAATAAAAGGAATATGACTTCATGAAGGTTCAGATGATCTTTAGCATGTTTTAGCTAAGAATGTTTTTAAATTATGACATGTACATTGATTTTTAGATATAATGTTATTTCACACTTAATAGACTACAATATAGAGTAAAGATAACTTTTATATGCACTGGGAAACCAACAAATATGTGTGACTCACTTGGCTGCAGTATTTCCTTGATTGCAGTGGTCTGGGATCATATAAGCATTATTGTTGAGGTATTTCTGTATACAAATGCATACATTCATACACATATATGTATATACATAAGTTCATATATGCATAAATAAATGTGTACATGTGCCCACATATTTGTATATATATATTTTTTTCATTCAGAAATAACAGTGAACTTTCTATAAAAAAAGTAGGTAAGTACTAGCACTAGAAGTACTGGTTTCTGTCACCAAAGCATCCGGATTTGTTCATGGCAACAGCTTTTTTGAGCTTCTCAGTGGTGGCCAGAAAGAAAAAATGATTAAAATCTGATCTAAGGCACTGTAAAGAATTTCCCTTGTCTCTGTTTTTTGTTGTTTTGTTTTTCTTAGTCTTTTCTTTTCCCCTTGACAACATGTTCCTAATGAAACTTTCCATTAGAATTTACTTTGTTGAGACCAACCTAGGCAACATAGTGAGAGAGAGAAAAAAAAAAGAATTCACTTTGGAACAATAATAGCTTCACTCGGGGGAAAAAGCTATTGTGATGTCTTCTCTTCGTGAATTGGAGCATGTTTGCATTTATCTTTGGTTAACAGTCTCCTACCCTAAGCATCAACATGCCAGTAACAATGTGATACAACTACCTTATCATCTTGATTTCAGTTTACAAATAAGATGCCAAGCTTTGCCTACAAATGAATATAATATGACATAATATACATGTAATGTAATATCACTCATGCTAAGGATTTGATGCTTTGATTTTTTGCATGTCAAAAACGTTTTTAAATTTTGATAAACTTTATAAACAGGCATTACCATAGGAAAATTCTGTGTTCTATTTACCTTTAGAAACTATTTAAAACAGTGGTCCCCAACTTTTTTTGGCCTCAGGGACCACTTTCATTGAAGGACATTTTTCCATAGACCAGGGGTGGGGTGGGTATCATTTGGGGATGATTCAAGTGCATTTAATCTATTTTGCACTTTATTTCTATTGTTAGTACATTGTAATATATAATAAAATAATTATACAACTCTCAATGCAGAATCACTGGAAATCCTGAGCTCATTTTCCTGTGAATAGATGGTCCCATCTAGGGGTGATGGGAGACACCAGAAGTGTGTTGCTTATGTCCAGTCTACTCTGTAATATCATTTTGGTAGCTGTCACTGCAGAAAACCCTGCTTCACAAAGATAGGATGTTGGAAATGGAAGTAGGCTTTACAATGCTGATCTGATAGGAGGCAGAGCTCAGACAGTAATGCCAGTGTGGGGAGCGGTTGTAAGTACAGAAGAAACTTCACTCATTCATCTGCTGCTTACCTCCTGCTGTGTGCCTGGTTCCTAACAGATCATGGACCCCTGATTTAGATAGTTTTTGTTCTTTAACAAATCTGTAAGATAAAGTATATTCTTATAGAATAAAAAATTTTCATACTTTGATTTTTTTAAATGGATGAGAATTATAAAAGTACTTCAAATAATCATAATAATTTTTCGGCTGACTTGTAGTTTGAGGATCTCAATTGTTCCTTTACTTCCATGACTTTGCAAATCCCACTGAAATTAACAAAAAAATTAAAATATTTACAGATATGATTAATGTCTATAGTTAGTAAAGGTGTGAGTATATGCCACCTTAAAAATAATGGTAGTGGAAATGTAAATTGATATGTCAATTTCAAAGAAAGATTTAGTACTATGTATAAAAATTAAGTAAAAAGATAATAGAAATGTGTGAATATGTATGTCCAAGGATTCACACATAGTTGCTGCAACTGTTATAAACAAAACAAAAAAAGAATTACAGGCAGAAAAAATGCTTGTCAGATTGATCAAACAATCTACATTACATTACTTCAAAAATATTGCGAATGAAGACAGTAACAAATTATTTAGCCATTTAAAATGTTTTAAGAGTATGCATCAAGTTAAATAAGCACTTCAGCATGTGTGTACGTGTGTGTGTATGTGTGTTTATAAGTCCAAAAACATATGCCAAATTAATTTGTTTTAGGAGTTAAAAAGACAAATTATAGAATAGGATTATGAGAGGTTTTTAATTTATTTTCATTGAATAAATACATACTACTTGTGTTAGAAGCAAAAAAATGAGTTTCTGTTTACAAAACAGATACATAAATAATATTGTTAGATAAGATGCATTTATCTATTTAATTTATTCATACTTTTATTACAGTTCCTTCTTGCCTGCTTGAGGCAAGACCAGAATAGGTCACAGGATCAAGAAACAGGATATGGATAAGCATGAATTAGAGGAACAGGGGTTAGATAAGGTCATCTTGCACCGGAACCTTGTAGAAGTTAGCTGTGGTTTCAAAGGGCATGCACCGGGTTTACTGTTTTTCATAATTTTTTTCTGAAATGTTCTTTTAGCTATTTATTCTTTGTCCTTATGTAAATAATTTAGCCTTATTAGAATTACTCAATTTCAGTGTTCAAACAGATTGAAGGCATGAGTCTTTCACAGAGTTGCAGAGTTCTGGTCAGCCAGGTATGGAAATATGAAAGGCAGAGGAGGCTAAGATCTATAGTTAGTTGTCTTGAAGCAGCTACTTTGATGAATTCTAGTTTCTAGACCTTCAGGTCGAGTGTTTAATAGTTTCTGGGAATATCAAAGAGCCCTTTCTAATACATACCAAGGGGCTCTAACTAGATATTTGTTTTGGCCACATACCATGTGGCTTAACTCAGGCTATACTAGACCCTAAATTTCTGGTAGGAAGATTGAGAGGCCAGTGGACCTTGTTATCAAACGTTTTAACACCTGGGTATGGTAAAGAATCTAGATTCTTTGCAGAAAGTCTGAACTTGAATACTTACTTTAGTATTTTCTAGTTCTGAATTCTCCTGCAAATCTTCACTTTTCTGAGCTTCAAGTTCCTACTTTTTAGAATTAAGATAACAATTGTATCTACCATATTAGAGTTTCGTGAGCATTAGCATCAGGTAATATATTTAGAGAAATTAGAATCAAGGTTGGTATATAGTACATGCTCACTGAAATACTCACCGTCTTAAATTCTCTAAGAGGTTACAAGAAATCAAGAAAAGTATTTATTTTTAAAAATACACTTTAAAATATTTTAAAATCTTGTAGCACAATACCTAAAACAATAATTGTGGCTTTAAATGCAAATAGAGTTGATACTTCAACAGTACAGATTTGAACTATGTGGGTAAACTTTCACACGAATGCTCTTTTGCCTCTGAGACAAGATTAACCTCTCTTACTTTTTCTCCTCAACCTACTCAATGTGACAACAATGAAGATGAAGACCTCTATGAAGATCCGTTTCCACTTAATGAATGGTAAATATATTTCTCTTCCTTACAATTTTCTTGGAAACATTTTCTTTGCTTTAGCTTACTTTATCATAAGAATACAGCATATAATACATACAACATACAGAATATGTGTTAATAGACTGTTTCTGTTACTGGTCAGACTTCCAGTTAACAGAAGCTATTAGTAGTTAAGTTTTTGAGAAGTCAAAAGTTATGTACAGAGTTTTTACCATGCATGGTGTTGGTGCCCCTAGCCCCCATGTTGTTTAAAGGTCAACTGTAATGGGCTTTTAATGAAATTTCTCTTTTGCCATCTACTTTGTGAGGCTAAACCGTCCTAATAAACATCAGAGGTCAAAATCACAAGGCTGCTATTTACAAGAGATAATGATAGAACTTTCTTAATTGTAGTCCTTTCTTTTTAATTGTGTAATACTTTTTATTCAGGTTATTTATGCAGTATAAAAACTACAGATTATTTTATAGGCAGTCAGTATATTACTGTCAGGAAGTGTTTTAATTGTGTAATTAAACAAAATTTGCTAAAGCATCTATGGAATATTGAGCAACACTACCACTGGAGAAATACATCATGTAAACCACTCCCTGAGAAATATAGTGTACTAATATATTATCAAAGCTGCTGCCATTAAGATGTATTAGTAAAACACATCTAAATAAATCACTCTGAAGCCATTACTTTAAAGTAACAATTAAGCATAATTCAGTCTTAATTGTTCTTGATATTTTTATCACACTAATATATTTATTTGGTGTTGCTTATGGCATTACAAAATATTGTTTTTTCTATTATTTTTCCATTCCCACTTTTTCGCTCATTCCTTTCCTTTCTCCTCCCCATTATGTTTTCTTCAATGTTAATTCGTTGTAATTGTGTTCCTTTTTCTCTATTGCTTCCCTTTAGGAGATTTTTTTTTCCCTTTAAGACTATGCTTGTGTTTCTCTAATTAGGATCTCTTGTCTAGTCTTGAAACCCAATTTCTATACCTTATATTGTTGCTAGATACTATGTCCCCTCAGACTCACTGTATATTAATCCAAATCCTTCACCCACTCCCTCAAGTTAATTCCTATTTTCCCTGCATCAGTCTCTTTCTTTCTGTATCTCTCTCTATATCTCTCTATATATCTATATCTCTCTATATGTCTATATCTAGAAAAATTATCTATCTATCTATCTATCTATCTATCTATCTATCTATCTATCTATCTACACACTTGTCAATTATGTCTTCTAATCCATTTTGGCACCTTCACTAATAATGACTCTGGGAGCACTCAGATTTCAGCTGTGGACAATGACCTCTCCCACTGGGATTTGTTCAGACGTTTTCTCCTGCTCTTTTGGTTGACCATGTATTGACTTCTCTCAGGTCTTGAAATTTGTTCTTTTGTAAAAACTATAGCTGTAATAGATTTCAGGCTTAATTTGGTTTGTTATCTGCATCTTATTTTGAACCCTCTTCATGACAACTTCCACCACTATTTTCAGTCTATGTCTTATCACTCCCTTCTTTGATGTTCTACAACATTACTTTTCATATCCATGAATTTGACATTTAAAAATATGTTGCTTTATAAATTTGAATTGCTTCATGCATGCATGCAAAATATTTCTTCTACCACCTAAGTTCTCACAGTGCAAGGTCATTTTGTTAACATTCTAAATGTTAGGATCATCCAGTATACTGCTGTACACATTGTGAGACAATGAGTGAACATCTTCTTAAATTAGTTGTACTCACTGTTTTTATTTGTGTATCTGCGACAAATTGTTACAAGTTTGTTACAGATTTTCCTACTGATGGGTATTGGAAGTGACTCTTCATTCAGACATCAGAAACTCCAGACATGTAAGTCCCTTAAATTTATGCTATGCTCTATTGATGTATTGTTTAGTGAAAGGTAGCATAAGCCACGTCAAATAAACAAAAATCAGCTTCCTATGTGCTTCCAATGTTAATCTAAAAGGTAAATTAGTCATTAGAAAATTTGGTTATGTTTTGATTTTCCTTTAAAAATAGCTCAAATAAATCTTTGGGTTTGAATTATCATTGCCATTTTATAATCGTCAACAGCATAAAATTAAAATAAATTATCTTTTAAATAAAACACATCTAAACATCAGTATTGCTTTTGAGTCACCTAGAGTATTATATCCAGCAGGAATAGAGTGTGAGAAACATTGACATGAGTGAATTTGTAATCTGGAACAAGTTTTCAATTAGTAATAACCGCCTCTTGGATAAACCTCATTGGCTATGATACTGCCACTGTGCAAAGCTGTGAATTTATAATCTGACAAATAGGGTATAGATATTACTACATCTCCTCAAGTGACAGAACCCTAGTGGCTACATCAGCCTTCTTCTATTGTGAATCTGGCTAGTTCTGCATAATGATAAGCAGAGCAAAAAACACATTTTATTAGTTGAAAATATGGTGGGAACGCCTAGAATTTTGCCCTAAAACTTTTAATTGCTTTTAAAAAAAGAAGACAAGTTTAACTACCTTGATATTAAATTCTTGGAAAAATTTAGACACATCCACATGTTAACGTTAAACTGAAATACATTTATACTAGCTAGAAGGATATTGGTTTGTATCTTTGGAAATCAGGTAGAAAATTATTTGTTGAGATAGAATATTACTTTAGTCTTTCCCAGAATTTATATACATGTACAGTTTCCTTTCAACAAATCTTAGTGTCCAGTGACCTTCTTTAACAGAATGCAGAAGAATCGCAGATGCATTTGTTCAGGATGTGAGGCCTAGGAGGACTGTCAGATTATACTTTTGTGCTCTGGGGAACACTATCCATCGTGTAAGAAGTATGACTACCTTGAGCTGCTTCCCTCATGCTAAGAGGTCTCCAGCTTACTCAACTGGAGAGACTACATGGTATCACTAGGGTGACCAGAGACCCTAGACTACAGCCTCAGCTGAGGTCCCCGTTGGCAGCCAGCACTCACTTCCAGAAATGTGAGAAAGGTCATCTTAGAAGTAAATCATCTGACCCTGTAAAGTCACCCTGCAGATGCCTTACGAAGCGCAGATGAGATGTTGATGCCCAAATTGCAGAATTGCAAGAAAATAGATTAAAGGTTGTAGTTTTAGCCACTAAGTTTTGAAACAATTTGTTGGTGGTTTTCTGCATTCAAACATTTTACTTCATTATGGTATGGTGGCTAGGGTTAATGCAATTTCTTTTGAAATGTATTTTTAAAGTACATTTGTGAAATTCTCAAATAGGTGAATTGTATTTTGTTATTATTCCTTGCTGTGAGATTTATGACCAATCACAATTTTAAATATATAGAGTAATTTATAGTTTTATGACTAGAACACTGAAGTAAGAGCTTGCTTCTTTAATTATTAGTTTGATATACAGCACAATTAACTAAGTGGTAGCATTAAAATTACATAGCCATATAATAATCCATTTTGTGTTCATGCACCATGTCCAATTTTTTAATGTTAACCTTTAGCCTACATATTATTGCTCATATTATTAATTTGTACAAACAGATGTTCATTTTATTTTATTTTTTAATTACCTGAGGGTTCTGGCATGATTATTTTTGCAATTATATTAATATGGTGTCACTTCAGAACACTGTCAATAAAAGTGAGAAAATATTTACTAAAAATACTTTAAAATAACAAAGATCGATACTTTAAAAATATCAAAATAGATTATTAATTTACACCAGTATTTAAAAGTGAATCATAGAATATATACACATAGAACCATAAGGGGAAAAGAATAGTAAGAACCACAAAGTTGTTAGGATGCTTACATAACCACTTGAAGCACATATTTGTGTGGGGTGGTGTAGGAGACATTATGATCAGCCAACTGTTCCATAATGACCAATCTGTCCTTTTGTGAATGTGGATGTACTGATGGGTAGATGATGTGATCACACCAAGCATCTAATTCCTCTAGAATTCAAAGGACTCACTTTGTAAAGATAGGATAAAATGATGAACAGAGAACGGAATTTTTCTGATCTGTAATGTATCAATTTTTATTCATGTAACAGTTGAGTACAATTAAGTAACTGAGACCAAAACATAGTTTGAGAAACAAATTATAGTTTATTAAACTTTATATGATTTTTTAAAATGTAAGAAACTCTATTCTAAAGTGGGTTAATTTTTCACTTATTCAAATAGGCTCAGAGCTTACTATTTATTAGGCAGCATCTTCTTTTACCAAAAATGCCCTAATCTGTGCAAAATAATTGTGCAAAATAATTTTGAACCCCAGAAGTTTTGCTGTAACATGCAGGTTCATGCTATGTAAACAGATGTATCCGTATAAACAATTTTTCCTCCTTTGATGTATTTCATTTGACTTAAAGAATATTTCCTTGCCATAAATGAGGCACAATTAACAGAGGCTAAAACTGTGATGGCCACGTGCTTCAGATTTATGTGATTTTGCATGCATGTTCATGGTGCTTTATGTCCCCAAAGTTACAAAGTGCTTGCTTAATTTTATATTTTGCCTCTCATGTCCATAGTTCTTTAACCTTAGTATTCTATTGGAAAAAAGCTGGAGCTAATAACAATTTTGATTCGTAACACAAATAATTTTCTAGTGATCATAATTAAGAAACTATCTTGATTCCTACTTGACATAGCTCTACAGAGATTTTTGTTGATTGTGGCAAAAAATAACTTCTTTTTTAATTTTCTTAATTTCTAGTGCTTTCTATTTAGAGACTGGTACTGTTAAAAACTGCTACTAAGGCTCTATTACGGTTCTGCTGGGGATTTAACTTATTAGATTTGGACCTAACCTTATCAAACGAGCTTCTAACTAATGATTATACTCTAAAGACCACTTTTACACTAATTGGCTTTCCCTGTTTAATTGTTTTACAAAATTGATAATTTAGGAGAAATATAATAAGCCTTTAATATTTTAGATAATTTGGCCCCTTTGTGGTCTTTAGAGGGTTCTCACTTAATAGAAAATTGGAATGCACACTGTAAAATTTAGGTCTTGCTTTCAGCACGTGATTTGTAAAGGTTGTATGACAGTATAAAGAAAGCTTTAATAATGTTGAGGTTCTGCCACTGATGTTGGAATAGTTATACAGTGAATACCATCTATATATATTTAATTTTGAATTGTGTAATAACATTAATTCAAAAATATTTTGGGAAGTGATTTTAAGCAATAATGCAATTTTCAGAATTACTTTTTGTAAATTTTTATTTTTTTATCAATGCAAATATATATTTCTATATTTTACTTCAGTAAATTAAATTTTAGTGTCGTTATTTACCCCAAATTTACTTAGTATGACTATAACAGAACCAGTTTTCTGATTTACAGCACGGTGCATTCCGTTGGACCACATGTATATAACTTTAAGGATTCTTGAGTCACTTTAAAATATTTATTGATACTACTTGTTTTTGAGCCTCAGATGAAGAGTGACTCTGAACGTTTTTCCTATCACTTGTTCATAAAATTGTAGCATATACTATAAAAGTATTCACTTTACAATAGCTGTCATGTTTTTAACCTTCATTAGAATATGAGCTCCACGAGGACAACCACCCTGTACTAGTTTAGCAGGAAATGTCCCCAAATTTCCTACGAACCTTCTATTCCTATGACGCAACTTGTTATCCCGGGAGTAGGCTGGAAATGGAAAATCAAAAATAGGTGAACTTAGCAATATGAAACACATTAAATGTCACAACTATGTTTTCTTCAGATAGAAAATCAATACAAAGAATGACTATCCTACCATCTTGTGGAATGAACTCCCCCAAAATTTGTCATGCTATGTCCATGAAATAAAGACTGTTATATGAGTGATTAATTGAAAGACTCTAGGACATTTATTCTTTTCTATTTTCTTTGGTGAAATATAGAAAAAAAATTTTTGGGTGGGGGAGAAAGGATAGTTACTGGATTGACATTTCTTATGTGTCCATATGTGTATATGAAAGATAAATTTGGGGCATAATGGCAAAATCAAATAGCCCTTTCAATCACACTTTATATAGTTGTAAGCATTTAACAACAGTAGAGAATTATTCAGTACTTCCGAAAGGATAGTCATACCTCATAAGATTAAATAACAGATTATGTGCACGGACAATTTTTAAAAGATAATTGTTTCCTATATCATCTTAAGGTCAAGCTTTGCTCCGTATAGTGTTGTCCTAAAATTTTGGTGTGCATTTTATTTCTTTCATCACTAATCTTATCTGCATGCTCTAAGTAGCATAGCCTCTAAATACTTTAGAGTCGCCCCCATTTTCAAAATTCAATATCTAGAATCGTGACTAATACATCTGTGGATACGATTTAGATGTAGTTCAGAATATTGTATAGCGTGTCCCATAGGGTACATCCCCCAAGATACACCATCTCATCTCAGAACTCAGCAAATGTCATCAATAAAGCAGAGAGGGAAGTTAATTACAGGCTCCTATTCAGCGTCCCTCTGCCACTGGTGGCCCATTATAATGAATCATTCTTCAAATTGAGAAGAGATTGACAGGAATTTTATAAACTTTTCACTCCCTATGTCTTCCCTGTGTAATAAGTGCCTGCTGTACACTGGGAAAGTGATTAAATATCAATTTCACAGAAACCTGGGAATAGTGTTTAAAAGACTAATGAGACACTATTTTTACTGCTTAGGTACTGTGACTCCCCCATGAGTCAGAAAAACGCCTGTCATTCTAATTAGTCATCATTTGGCCAGGTTTTTTTTTTTTTTCCCCTCTCTCTTTCTCTTCCTTAAAGGTCCCTAATTGGGTTATTTAAGAACTTTAAACTTAGTACCTCAGTGGGAGGAATGTTCTTATAAGATCAATATGATTGCCATGTCATAATTCTTTTGATTTTTTACACCAAAGGTAGCATTAATTTTATTTAAAAAATATCTTTTGTAATAAATCCACTTCCAACAGACTTTATTCCCAACATAAAACTTACTTTATTAAAAAATTAAGTTTTAAAAAATACCAGCAAAAGGTTTCATATCAAAATTATGACCATACCCTTATATTTGATATGTATTTAAAATTATTCCAATTATGCTGTCTATTTGAGTAAAAGGAGCACAATACATCTTCTATACTATTAACTGAAGTAGAACCAGCTCCTACAAAAGTAAAATCAGATACATTCTTTCTCCAACATTAAAATGAATGGACTACTTTCAACTGATGAAGTGTTCTAATTTCAGGAGAATTTGAAAAACTTTTTTTACTCTGTGAACTTATATATATCATGATCATTCTAAAGACAGTCAGAGAGCCAAGAGTTGTGTTCTCTTGAACAAGTGAATTTCTATCTTCCAAGAAAGATATAAATAACTTTATTCATAAATATTTTCAAAACAATTCTCAAATTTCTGAGGTATGATAAATATATTATATCATTATTTAGCTTCAGAGAAAGAAGAAATCATAAACGTAATTTACTTCACTCTCCCTTCCAAAGCTTAATAACCTCTCTATGATGACATCTTAAAGTTGGAACTATACTTCCTGTGTCCCAGTACCTTAGTGAATTTTGAAACTTAAGTAGAAATTGACATTTATTTTTATCAAAATTCTTGTTAGATATGGCTCACCAATCTCAACTTGTAAAAAAAAGGAACACAATTATATCGACATCGGCTTTCCCTTCAAGCCTTGTGCCAATTTAAACATATTTGAGGACGCCACTAGTGTCTCAGCTAAGTCTTTGATAAAAACATTAGGATTATTGTGTTAAGAAACTTGCCCATTCATGTGTCTAAATGTCCAACCAATTAATTTACTTGAGTATTTCTTCCAACTCATTTTCTATTTTTCTCCACAAGTTTAGTATAAGAACCTTTAAAGATGCTTTGCCAAAAAATGGAAAATCCTTGTGAATAACTCTCACTTTCTAATAACTCCGTTAAGAGAAAAATAGGACTGGCACTGGTGATTGTGTGTGTGTGTATGTGTGTGTGTGTGTGTGTGTGTGTGTGTGTGTGTGTGTGTGTGTGTGTTTATGAGAGAGAGATACTTTAAAATTATTGGGAAATTTCTGACATTTCTGTTTCCAGTCTGTGACTTTTCCATTCTCATGTCTAATCAGCATAGCCATGGGTCAACAGAATTACTTGTAATTTTATCTGTGTTCTCTTGTGTGAGTCATTCAGGAAAAAAGGAAATAAGTTCATTCACAGGGGCTAAGTTGTCTTGCATTCACCTAACACTAACAATTGCCTGAATCTCTTTTTTTTGAAGTTAAATTAAATTCTAAAATTACACATCCAGGGACTAAGTGAATCAAGGTTTTCTTTTTTTCTTTCTTTTTTTTTTTTTTGAGTTGGAGTCTCACTCAGTCGCCCAGACTGGAGTGCAGGGACCGCTTCCGGCCACCGCAGCCTCGACCTGCTGGGCTGCGGCGATCCTTCCGCCTCAGCCTTCCAAGTAGCCAGTATTACAGGCATGTGCTACCCGCTTGGCTGATTTTTTTTTTTATTGTAGAGATGAGGTCTCACTGCCCAGGCGGGTCTCGAACCCGCGGGCTCAGGCAATCCACTCACCTTAGCCTCCCAAAGGCACAGGATTACAGGCTGAGCCACCAAACCCGGCTAAGGTTTTCTTTTTATATAATATAAAGCTAAATAGTCAGTGAAGGCAGTATAACAAAAATATTTAAACAACAAAAAAGGCAAAATTGAGCTAAAAAATAAATTACAAACTCATTGCTGTCTATTTAAAATTAACAGATTTCCAGAATTTTTTTTTCTTCAAGAACATTTTTCAATAATTATCTATTAGGAACCAATTACAGTAACAGGAAAAGACTAGAACAGTTTTGAAAAATAGCAAAATTAGAATCAACACATACATGTATATATATATACCATATATATACATATATACATGCACGATATACATATATATGTGTGTGTGTGTATATATATATCTTTTAGACATGTAATAGACTGAAACATACATTAGGTATCTGGTCAATAGTGTGTGCTTTGGGTTATAGAACATACCAAGCTGCTCCTGTTACAAGATGCTCTGGTAAAGTTATTACATTTAGTCTAAGCAATCCATTTTGAGAATTTTCCCTCTTGGTTACTGCTAATTACTGAGATATTCTTCCCTGAATTGGGCCATTTGAGGAAATGTATGCAAAACACACATTTTATAAACTCATATGATTTGGTACTGCTGGTATATTTTCTTACATTTACCTCATGGGATTCATCAGTTTAAATAAGATGTCTCGTGATATGATTTCTTTTTTTTTTTACCATGTATTTGTGCTTGCTTTCATATCATTTATGGATGACTCAAATAATCTACTAAGCTGTGCTGAAAGTTGAGATGTAATACTGGATTTCACCAACCAAATCACTTTTTCCCTTGAGCAATATGAAATTATAATTATATAAAAATTTTGACAAAAGTTTCTCATATCTAATCAGGTCAGAACTATTGAAAAACCTCTCTGCTTTCAAGTCTGAGAAGCTAAAGTTTTGGTAAACTTATTTCCGAGTTTTGTATTATATGATTTTGATGCCAAAGTATTTGATCATAATTATTTAAAAGAAATATTATGAAAACTCAATTCTAGCACTTAGTTTTAATTATCAACGTATCATGTTTTGTCTAAATTAAACTAAAAAATGAATATATAAAAAACATTTTCAAAAATAGTATGGAAAATCAAATAGTAAATGAGCTAAATATAATTATGACACTCAGTAAAAATCCTTATCTTTCCTGTACCTACAATTTTGACCATCTTTTTCTTATGTAAAATTAAAGAATGTTTTAAACTTTTCAAGATATTCAGGTTTTCAGGGTTTTCCCACATATAAACTCAATTAATTGAATCAAATTTTCTTAATCAGGTACTGCCTAAGGGAAAAATTGTATTCTAACTGTTCTGAATCTATATCACACTGGAAAACTAGAGGGTTTAATCAGAGAACTATGTTTCACTAGTTAGCGTCTTAACATTTTTTTGATTTGCAAATAATGTACTTTGAGTTGATTGCTTTATGTGTGCATTATAGTAATTATTTAAATATTCTCAATAGACTAAATTTTTAATGCAATATTTAGAGATACAGGGTCATTGGTTAAGAAAAGGCCAGAAAGAATTTGTTAAAAACTCAGATGTAAACTAATGTAGAAAGATAATTTTTAAATGAAAGACCTATTCCACAAAGTAATCAATTCCATATTTCCTATGAGGTTACATTAAGTGCATTCATAATTTCACAATTTCAGTGGTATAGGGAAATAATAATACAAACAAAATGACTCCAGACATTAAAACGCTGAAAGTGGCGAATATGCTTTTGCATATGTAAAAGTTATTTTTTGTCTAAATATCTTTATTGTTAAGTATTTATTTCAGGGACAAAGGCACATAGTTTTTGAAACAATGTCAATTATATTTTTATGAATATTTCTAACAACTGATACATAAGAATAGAGGTTACATATTTGGATAGTTGCTGAGTGCTGATTTGTTGCTTGTTCAATGCTCGAATTTGACATCTCCTCTCGTCTATGTACTGTTGGAAAACACAATCAAGATGTTTTAATCGCCTTAGCATTCTTAGGCCTACTAGCAAGTGTACAATATATTATGAACAGATGTTTAGCTTTGCGGGAAGTCTCACTAAAGACCTGAACTCCTGATTCTTTCCAGAAAATGTATAGCATCTGGCATGTTCGAAATAGAACTGCTCTCATTTATTCATCCGTGGAATGGTACTCCTGTGTGTTTAGATACTCTGACTCACTTTTCTGGGGATGACTTAACTCAATTTTTCTCATGAGAAATAACTTCGAAGAATTGTCAGGAAAAATACTTAAAACGAAGAAGACAGCATCATGTGTTAAGACCATGGCTGGCAGCAGTATTCCTCTGTTTTGATTTCAGATTGAAGACTGGCACTATCAGAATTTTAATTTAGGCCTGTTTCACATACAGTCTATGGAGAAAGTTGAATTTCAAAGAATTGGTGCTTTTGATGATGTCCTTATCTTCCAAGAGTCACATTTCTCCTTAGAGTTCAATTAAAATTGATTTAATTTGTCTTTTAAGATTGTCAGGTACATTTTACAGAACTATGTGGTTTTGTCTAAATTAGACTCAGATATTTAAATATCTTCAAGACTGCAGCTGCAGTCTGTTTCTACTTATACCTTCCCTTCCCATTGGCCCACGATTCAGTTGCATATAATTAATAAATTATTTTGCTTGAAGACATGTCAATATTATGTAGTGATTAAAATTATCATTAATTGTCTACTATTCAATTAAGAAGCAGCACCACTAGGATTTTTAAAAAGTAGAATAGAGGTGTTATTAAAAATATCTTCAAAGCCGGGCTCGGTGGCTCAGCCTGTAATCCCGCGCCTTTGGGAGGCTGAGGTGAGGGGATTGCCTGAGCCCGCGGGTTCGAGACCCGCCTGGGCAGAGAGACCTCATCTCTACAATAAATCAAAAAATCAGCCGGGCGGGTCGCACATGCCTGTAATTCCGGCTACTCGGAAGGCTGAGGCGGAAGGATTCCTGGAGCCCAACAGGTCGAGGCTGCGGTGGCCGGGAGCGGCCACTGCTCTCCAGGCTGGGTGACAGAGTGAGACTCCAACTAAAAAAAAAAATATGTATATATATATATATATATATATATATATATATATATATATATATATATATATATATATCTTCAATGGTGTTATTAAAAATATCTGCAATGCTTTTTGGAACTGCTTAAACTACTTTAGGCATACATATTATTTTTTTCTTCAAATGTTCCACGCATTCATTTTTTTAAGAGAAAATATAAATGTAGAAGAGAGAAAGGAGGGGAAAAGGGTAGTGGAGTCACATAGTCACTGTTGAAAACCCTGGGAACATTTTTTTAATGGGTTGAAGATGCTGATATGTGATTGGTCCTTTTTTTAACTGAAATGAAAAAGCGCTCTAATTGTGGGAGAACATCCATAGAAACTAAGAAATACGATGGAAACTCAAGGAAAGTAGACATAAGCAAATAGAATAAAAGTGAAATGAAAAGGAAGAAAATCCATGGCATGTGATGTGAACAAATAACTACATTAGAAGTAGAGGAAATAAAAAGTGAAAGAGTATCTGTGGAAAGCACAGACAGTGAATGTGGATTGAGAAATGTTCATCCGGAAGAGAGAAAACAAAATGTTTGGAGGTATCAAATTTCATCAAATTACATACTCCAGTTGTCTGAAGGGCATTACGTTTTCATTTGTTGTTGTTGTTGTTGTAATAACTTAGCCAATGACCAAACATCAAGTGTTTATACAATCCCTTTATTTTGTGGTTTGCCTCTTAAACAAAAATAATAGAGATGACTATAGCATATATATTATATAGCATATAATACATCCCAAAACATGTGTTTGGGATTAGGATAACTGGAAGGGGAAGGAACCTTGGTTTAATCAAGATTAAAATGCATTTTCCTTTCACATAGAGTTCACATCAGCTTTCCAGGACTGGTACAATGATTCCATTGTTTTCAGGGACCCAAGAACCTTTCACCTTTTTTGTCATTAAACTCAAATATTGGACTCTAAGTGCCTTCCAAAGCAATTCCAATCAAAATGTCTAATTGCAACTAGCAAAAAAGGAGGAAAGAGGAAGTAACTGTATATACCTCTTCCCTTTTTCTTTTGAGTTGGGGGGTCTCACTATGTCATTCAGGCTGGAGAGTAGTGACCGCCATCACAGTTCACCACAACCTTGACCTCCTGGGCTCAGGTGATCCTCCTACCTCAGCTTCTGGAGTTGCCAGGACTATAGGCATACACCACCATGCCTGGTTAATTTGTATTATTTTTTTTGTAGAAATGAGGTCTCACTGTATTGCCTAGACTTTTCTTGAACTCCTGGGCCCCAGTAATCCTCCCACCTTGGCCTTACAAAGTGTTGAGATTACAAGTGTGAACCACCACGCCTGGCAACCACCTTTTTATGGGGGTGGGCACATAACATCACTAAGGACACTTGAACCTGAAGGGAGGACTAATTGGAGGCCTGAACTTCACCTCCACTCAGGCTACTTATGTACCTAATCCTGACTTGAACCCCACATCTTTATAATATAATAAAGAAAAAAAAGAGAGAGATTTTCTAGAAGTTTCATATGCCATTTGTTGTTGCAACTTAGTGGTGAAATTTAGTTTCTTACAGATCCTCCAGCTAGAATGAGGGTTGGCTATCATAGCATTTTTTTCCCAGATACCTATATTCCGAGCTAAGAATCAGGAGGTATACTACTATCGAAGGAGAGACTAGCATTTGCAAGATAAATAGCAATATATACCACACGTGTCTTTCAAAAATATGTCCAATCATAGGCAAAGGGAAATTAGAAAAATAATGTATAAGTTTTAGAGTGCAATTTGGAGATAATCACACATCAATGGAAATTAGTAAAAATGCACTTGTTGAAGATTACTCATCTTAATTTTCCTTAAGTTCAAAATTTATACATTAAAAATGACATCTAAAAACTCAAAATGATTAAAAATTTCCAATGAATATTATACTCCATGTGACTCATTTGTAACACTCTATAAAATTGGCCTAGTTAGTTAAGAGATAATAATTTGTCCTATTCCTGTCCCAATCATAATTGGAATTTATAAATATTTTTATGAGCAAATGCAACTGAAGAAGCCATGATTTTGTCACTTTAAAAAGACACAATATTGGAAAACTATATTTGATAGTGCATCAAAAAAATGAATGAATCAAAAAGCTGTGATATAATTCTTTTTTCAGAAAACTCATTTCTGAATACAGTCTGGATCTTGAGTACTTTTACAATGACAGCCAGATTATTCTATTTGTCATACGTACCATTTTCTAACTTGGAATTTTATTGTGAATTATCTTTCCAATTTTTAGAGGAATAAGTTAAATTGGACTATGCTTACATACATCGCAGTAGTCCATCAGACAAAATCTTGCTTTTGCAAATGTAAAACTTAAAATCAGGGATTCTCAATGGTAAAGATAAGAACACATTTCCAGAACCACCTGAAGAGCATATTGAGACTTCATATTTTCTGTCCTTACTCAGATTCAGATTCTGATATATACCCAACTGGATTGTGACTATGGGAGTGAGGTGAGGAGATAGTGTAGAGGGTGAATTACTTTTCAAAATTTGATTACATTCACCCACTATAACATACAATTTGTCTTACTCTACTATATTTTAACTAATTTATCTAACTGAGAATGCTTTCATATAAATTTAATGACATTCAGCCATTTAAATACCATCTATACATTCAAAAACATATCTACTAATCAGTCTATATGCATGTATGTCTCTTTCTGTCACTCTGCACTAAACTAGGTAGCAGTTGAAATAGCTGTCTCTAATTCCTTCCCAAATCGCCAGTGTGCAGTTACCACAAATAACTTCATCCTTATCCAACCCCAAAGTAGAATATCAATATCCCAGGCGATCAACGGACTTATATTCTTACCTTCTTCCTCTCAAATAGTTTGGAAGACCAAGGTCACTGTCAGTAGCTCAGTTCTGCATCAGCCTCTTTTCCATGTGGACTTTCATACTTGGGTACGTTGTTCTGTTTTCTGGTTCCTAGTCCCTTCCCCATCTATAATTCACAGGCCTGGATTGAGATGAGCTTCAAGGAGTATGACACAATGGAGCCAAAATCAATAGTAGGCAGATGGCAAAAGTCAGAACAGATGGAAAACGGAAATCAAATGATCAGAGGGAGAATAAAGTGTTTGATTAGTTTAAGGAAAAGTACATCTAGGAAAGAAGGGGCAACCATTTGTCGCACTCTTTTTCTGTTTCTCTCTAACACACATACTCTTGTTTAATTTCAAGTTTAAGGAAACTGCGAATAAAAGCAAAACAAAAATCACAGATCTGCCAAAATTAAAATTTTAAAAAATTAAAATGACTATTTTCTCATACTTTTTTCTTTTTGAAAATATAAAGACCTCAGGCTTGCTTACCAGTTTTATGTTTCTCCCTCCCTCCACTAAGATAATCAAAATCTGGATTTTGTTGTTGTTATGTATTCATGAAAATGTTTACCCTTTTAAATGTAATCGTTAAATATACATATTATTTTCAATATGTTGATGCTTTTTCATCTATTTTGTGTTATGCATTACTTTAAAAGTTAAGACTATCATAAAAAGAATGACTACTTATTACTAAATTCTAAAATTATCTGGGAATAAAGGTGCCAAGGAATGATTATTAACTTTTGAAACATCTTGAAATAGACAAAATATTTAAAATGTAATGTGTAGAGGAAAATTTTCTGATAATAGCAATTATCATATTGGAAGTGAAGCATTATATGGCAAAAACATGCATGTATTATTTAGAAGGGTAAGGAAATTGGACAATGTGGATGAATCTGTCAGAGGAGCTCCGGTGCAGGAGAATCCCCAGCACAGACAGTCTACATTAAAAAAAAAAAAAAAAAAAAATCAAGACACTCTTTTTCTATCAGGAGTCTGCCTCTATGATTCTCCTTTTTTTAATTCTGTGAACTGGAACTGAGGTTTTGACCCTAATCTTGATCTTTACACAGTCTTTCATTTTTTTTTCAATCTTAGCAAATTTCCTAAATACTCTTTGTTTATCCTGGAGGCAATTTTGGTAGGCTATTATTAACCTATCAAGATAAGATTTAAATATCCTTGTATTCCTGATGCTGTTCACTACTTGTAAGAGTTGTTATGGACAGATATCCATCTCTGTTACCATCAACTTCTAATAACCCAACACAAACACCTGGTTGTTTCCCTACTTGATTGTTTGACATCCTGATTCTGCCACTCTGATTAACCCTGCCATTGGGCTTGTCTCCACAAAAAGGGCCTCACCCCATCCCTTTGACATTGTGCTGGCAGTGCAGAAACAATAGATAATGTTTTAAATGCTGCTGACAAGGCAAAGGACATTGATAATGAGAGTAAAGAAGTTAACTTTCTGAAGAGCAAGAAAATTACTTGGAAGACGGCTGATTCAGCCTTCGATTCACTAATTAATTTTAGAAAAAAAGACAGAAGAGTCACAGAGCCCAGAAGGTCGTGGAGCTCAACATTCTTCATTCTAGTTCAATAAGAAAGAGGTAAATGGAAACAAAAACTGAAATCAGAGACTTGCTTGGGAAAGCAAGTTCCACCTATCTCCTGGAGCCAGTATTAAGTCTGCCATCAGTTCAACAGAACAAACAGTGGTACCACAGAGCAAAAATTGATATTTATTATGATCCCCTTTGGCCAAAGTGTGTTGTGTTTATTAAGGCATGAAAGTTGATACCGTATTATTTGAATTATTTATTTCTCTCAAAAAAGTTTTTACATTAATATTGCACAAAGATTCAATTACTCTTTTTTTCTTATTATTCACTTAGCCAGAGCTCACAAGACTGATTAAAAAAATTTAACAGTGTTCAGCTCAGAGAACATTTGAATGTGTAACTTCCAAAAAAAGTCTATTAATGCCAAAGATAAATTTACAACTTTTAAAGCATCATGAAATAAAATAAAATAAAATACAGTATTTAAAATAAGAATTGACATTTGTAAATTATTGAATGAATGGGTGACAAAAATGAATTAACAGTTGCTTAAGTTATATGCTTTGTCAATTATTATCATGATTATCAGGAAATTATTAGGTATATGGTTTTATTAATATGAGTAGAATCAAATGTACATTTTTTATTAAACGTATGTTTTATTATGAAATTGTGGGGTACAGTTAAGGGTTAGGTATACAAATGTGCATCGTTCAGGCACCCTTGTTAATAAGGGGTGTCTCCCCATTCCCAGACAGATATTGACTATCATTAGTCCCACCTCCCTTCCCCTCCCTACCCTCCCCATAGTTTCCCACCACTATCAGTCTTTTTTTTATAGTATTATGGTAGATGATCAAGGTCCACTATATGAGTGAGAACATGTGATACTCAGATCTTTGTTGCTGTGAGAGGTCACTCAGTATTATAGACTCTAGCTCCATCCAGGTTGCTGCGAAATTCATGGTTTTGTTCTTTTTTATGGCTGTGTAGTATTCCATCATGTGTATGTACCACATTTTTAAAAATCCAGTCCTCTTTTGATGGACAGCATGGTTGCTTCCAGGTTCTTGCTATTGTGAACAATGCTGCGATAAACATTCGTGTGCAGGTATCTTTCTGATAGAGTGATTTGAGTTCTTCAGGGTATATTCCCAGTAGGGCAATTACAGGGTCATATGGGAGGTTGATATTTAGAGCTTATAGGAATCACCACATTGCTTTCCACAGAGATTGCACTAGTTTGCACTCCCACCAACAGTGTAGGAGTGTTCCCTTTTCCCCACACCCTCTCCAGCAACAGTTATTTTTTGAGTTATTGATAATGGCCATTCTGACTGGAGTTAGGTGGTATCTCAGTGTGGTTTTGATTTGCATCTCCTTGATGATTAGTGAGGTTGAACATTTCTTCATGGATCTGTTGGCTGCTTGGATGTTTTCCTTTGAGAAGTGTCTGTAGAAAAAACAATACAGGAATTCATATGGAAACACAAACGACCAAGAATAGCCAGAACAATCCTCAGCAAAAAAAAACAAAGCAGGTGGTATCACATTACCAGACTTCAAACTTTACTATAAAGCTACAATCATCAAAACAGCTTGGTATTGGTACAAAAACAGGCATATAGACCAATGGAATAGAATTGAGATTCCAGAAGCAAAATCTCAATTTCTCAACCAACTCATCTTCGACAAAGCCTCCACCACCTACCACTGGGGAGAGGAGAACCTATTCAATAAATGGTGCTGGGAAAACTGGCTGACCACATGCAGAAGATTGAAACAGGACCCCTATCTATCCCTATACACAAAAATTAACTCGAAATGGATCAGAGACCTAAATGTAAAACCTCAAACCATAAGAACCTTGGAAAATGAAGGACGTACCCTCATTGGAACTGGCATCCAATTCCTGAACAAAATCCGAAACCCACAGGCCATAAGAGATAAAATAGACAAGTGGGACCTCATTAAACTGACAAGCTTCTGCAAAGCCAAATAAACCATCAAGAGAGCAGGGAGACAATCCACAGACTGGGAAAAAGTATTTGCCAACTCCAGGTCCGACAAAGGCTTAACATCTTGGATCTAAAAGGAACTCAAACATGCTGAGAGGAAAAAAACAAACAACCCCATTATAAAGTAGGCAAAAGATATGAACAAATGTACGTTTATAATTATTATCAAATTTAAATAATGCCTTGAATATTGGTTAAAATTTCTTCTATTTTTTCTTTATTCTTGATTAAACAATATGTTTACTGAATACATTACAAAATTATACTTTCCATTTTCAGTTAAATAATTTAAACATTCTTCTCTTAATGCTTATAAGTTTGTAAGAATGTTAATTTCATACTATGATTAAGAAAGTCTACTGTCTTCTTTTTTTATTTTGATGGAGCTTAGTTGTCTGACAGTAAAATTTTTGCATTTATTTAATGCTAGAATTTTAGATAAAATGTCATTCAAAATACAGAATGAGTTTTTGTCACAGTTAACGCTTAAAAAGGAAAAAAATAATTCATGTTCAAATTGCATCCATTAAACTTCTTTTGGAAAAAAGAAATGCAGATAAAATAAATGCATTTTAGTAACCACTGCATTGTAAACACTTTACATTGATAGGTATAGAAAGTGCAGTTCTATAATCCTTTTTAAAGTTGCCACCAGTTTTGTGAAATGATTAAATTATATCATTGGTTATATGAGAAAAAAGAAAAGCTTTAGTAGAATTTCATAAGAAGTATTATGGAATTCATCTATCTGAGAAAATTTTTAGAAATCATATTCAATAACAAAACGTAAACTTAAAAAAGAAAAAATGAAGCAATGAAAAATGGCAGTCTATATTCCTATAGCCAGCACACAAAGGAAACCACAGACAGCAAAGTCCAAAGACTCAAGAGCAAGATCCATGAACTGTGGTGGAGAAAGATAGCTGGAGGGACTCCAAGAGCCTCACAGAGGAAACATCAAACCTTGTTTTATAAACCCAGAGTTCTTCACCACTATCCAATGCAACCATGTAATCAAAAATATTTGTATCCCCTAAAGCTATTGAAATAAAAACAATTAAAAATAATAAAAGTTAAACAAATAAAAGATGATGTGGTTTCTAGCACTTGAAATTGCAGGATCTCAACTTATTAAATCTGTCTTATGGAATTAAGACAGGAAATATAAAATATAGAAATCTTGTTTATGGGTGACACATGGTAGAGGAAAGAAATGCTCTTAGGAATCAGATGGTGAATACTTGAAAGTATGGACTTTCAGCAGTTGTAGGTAGAGATTGGGAATTCAATGAATATCCAAGTACAATTAATAGATCACTGTGGGAATCAGAAGAAAATCAATCAAACCCAGATTGTACCTACATAGACAAGATTTCAAGTAACAGCATTTGAAATGTATTGAGCACGGATTATACTTCAGACCCTCAGTTAATTTCTGTCTTTCTATCAGCTGACCAATTGCTAACTGCATTTCTATGACGAGGTTGTTTTTATTCACACTTTATAAATTAGAAAACTGAGCGTTTGAGATGTCAAGTAGCCAAGAAGTTTACCAATAATTCTCGCATAAAAATAACAAATTCCTATTCCTTTTTAAAATTTATTTTTGTTTTTTATTTGTATAAATCTAAGGGGTTAAAAACATAATTTTGTTAAGTGGATATATTGCGTAGTGGTGAAGTCAGGGATACTAGTGTATTCATCACCTAAATAACACACACTGTAACCATTTTTGATCATTCACATTCTTCCCCCTTCTCCATCCTTCCCATAATCTATGTCCATATGTACACATTATTTAGCTCCCATTTATAAGTGGGAACATATGGTATTTGTTTTTCTGTTTCTGACTTATTTCGTTTAAAATAATGACCTCCAATTCCATCCCAATTGCTTCATAAGATATAACTTCATTATTCTTTAATGACCGAGTAGTATTTTATTGTGTGTCGATACCACATTTTTTTACTCAGTTTTCTGTTGATGGACACTAAAGTTGATTCACTATGTCTGCTATTTTGAATAGTGCTGGGATAAATACATGAGTGCAAGTATCTCTTGGAGATAATGATTTCTTTTCCTTTTGTGGACAACTAGAAGTGGGACTGCCAAATGGTAATCAACTGTTAAATGATAGTTCTATTGTTCTCAGAGAAAGCGCCATATTGTTTTACATGGAGGTTGCACTAATATATATTCCTTTTCTCCAAATCCTTGTCAACATCTGTTATTTTCTTGTCTTTTTATTAATAGTCTTTCTGACTCAGATATCACATTGTGGTTTAACTTTGCATTTCTCTGATGATTAGTGATAAAAAACATTTTTCATATTTTTTTGGCCATTTGTATGCTTTTTGGAAAATATTTATTCATGTCCTTTGTCTACTTATTAATGGGATTATTTGTTTTTATTTTGTTGAGTTCCTTGTGAATTCTGGATATTAGTCTCCCATTAGATGAATAGTTTGCAAATGTTTTCTCTCATTCTGCAGGTTGTCTGTTCATTTTGTTGATTATTTATTTTGCTGGGCAGAAGCTTTTTAGTTTAATTAAGTCCCATTGGTCTGCTTTTGTCTTTGTTGTCTGTGCTTTTGAAGTTTTAGTCGTGAATTATTTGCTCAGACAAATGTCCAGAAAAACTTTCCCTGGTTTTCCTCTAGTATTTTTATAGTTTCAAGTCTTATATTTAAATCTTTGGTCCACCCTGTGTTGATTTTTTGTATATGGTGATAGATAGGGGTCTAGTTTCACTTTGCTTATGGCAATCTAATTTTCCCAGTACCATTTATTGAAAAGGTGTTATCCCTCAAAATGTGTTCTTTTTTTTTTTTTACTTTTTTTTATTAATCAGTATTTTTTATTATGGTTTTGTGGGGTACAGTTAAGGGTTAGGTGTACAATTACGTTTCATTCAGGCACCCTGTTGATAAGACGTGTTTTCCCATCCCCAGACAGATATTTGCTACTGTTAATCTCATCCCCCTCACCCCCCCATAGTTTCCCAGTACTGTCATTCATTTTCTTATAGTATTACATTGGATGTTCA
>NW_006992574.1:0-824 GCF_000164805.1 Carlito syrichta | reverse complement strand
TGACAGAAGTTGTGGGCACAATTCGACTCACTTATTGTATTATGTACCCAAGTAAACTTTGACCTTAAAAGGTCATTTTAACTTTCCATCTGGGACCCAGCAGAATGACAAGCTCTTTCAAAATTGCTGTCATTCTGCCCTGATATGTCTTAGTAGAAGAATCACAAAACAGTTGTATTGAGCTGGTCTTTTCCCCACTTCCTCCATCTCATCCTTTGGACTTTGTTCTTCTCTGTTAAGAAAATAAGTGCATAGCCAGGCGTGGGAGCGCATGCCTGTAGTTCTGGCTACTAGGAAGGCTGAAGTGGAAGGATCACTGGAGCCCAGCGGGTCAATGCTGGGGTGGCAGTGAGCATGCCACTGCACTCCAGCCTGGGTGACGGAGTGAGACCCCAACTCAAAAAGAAAAAGAAAAAAAAGAAAAGAAGTGTCAACCACATTAGGACCTTCGAGAAAGATTGAAAATGCTGGTTTAGGCATACATAGGAACAAAAATGCCAAGGAATCATACCCACTTCATAGATATTTCTTCTCAAATCCACTTAAAAGATATCCCTGCTTTTTTAGGGATGTGCTATACCTAAGAGTCTTTGCTTATTGTTTTTATTTCTAAAATAAGTCTAATAAGTCTTTGCTTATTGTTTTTGTACTAATAGCTGCCTTTTCCAGTACAAATATCATTGCTTGTTCTACATTAATAATCATCATTGGTCTCTTGAGCTTATATATTACATGAAAATACAGAGAAATGAGTAAGGCAAGGGAAAAAGGCACATTGCATTTAATTGTTAGTTTCTTCTGGGGCTACAGTTTGAAGCTGAATG
>NW_006992573.1:0-2046 GCF_000164805.1 Carlito syrichta | reverse complement strand
GGGATCTTCTATTTCATTCCGTAGTAATGCCCTTTTTGTTGACAAAAGTAAATTGATGATAGTCAAGAGGGAAGCATTTGGTAGAAAAATTCTGTTGACCCTTCTCAGATTGAATTTGACCACAGAACAGGATACCAGCAGTTGCAGAAATGATAGATTATTGTAATGACTGCCAGAATGGCCTTTTGGCATGTTTAAATGGCAATAAATTTCACCAGGAAGAAGGCAATTTTACTACCTTAGAGCAGTAAGGAAGCACGGTGTTTAAGGTGTAAATAAATCGTGGGTCATTAAGAGCAAGCATATTCTGCCCACAGTGCAACTCTCAATCAGTGGCTATTCATATATAATTTAATTATGTGGATTTGCTTAACCAATTATGCTTTTTCGTTCCAGGTCACAGACTTTCTCAGGTTGACGGTTCTGCTCTCTTCCTGTCTCCCTTACATCCACAAACACAGCCCTGGTTTCTACCCCTTTTTTCCTTCCATGGGTACATAAATACCATCGGGGAAGTTCAGTGATACTAGCTCACTGAATAGCCTACTGAGATTATTAAATTAGAGACTGATCTGCTATGTGGTCTTTTTCCTGGCTCCAAAATCCCCTCTGTCCCTTGCTCATTAATCTGGCTCGGTTCTTCACTGAACTCTGCCATTAAAAGAGGAGGCGGGAGGAGAGGTGTGCAATGAAGTTTGACATTTCCTCAAAAATGATTCTATTAAAACCCACTTACATTTATAGCTCCATCTCATTTGAGAATGTTAATCAGTTGCAATTTCATCAAGGTAAAGGTATTGGGATCTAATCAAGTCAAACACTTGCTCACATTGGTATGGATCAGGTTTCAAAAACATCACTTTAAAAGGTCATTTTTAAATACAGCTTCAGGTGATAATTAACAAAGTTCATTAATAACAATCTGCTTATGGACAGTTTAAAACATTTGGGCTCCATCTATAGTACCAGTTTCAGTCCAAATACAGTTCTCTCCAAGCTTCTGTCAGGTCTGACCAGAAGAACAGAATTCAGGAGATAGACTCCAAATCAGGCAGGTCAAGAATGCTTTACAGAACCAAATTAGTGTTAAACTTGGGTTGGTCAAACTGGCACAATTCCTTCAAAAGCCTAAATCTCGTTTGATGCCAAACACAAGGTGGAATGTCCCTTCACGATCTGACTGATTGAGTAGCCTGAGTGGTGAGTCCCAAGCCTCACTTAACCCAGGCACATGTGTTTCCTTCTGCTTGCTTCATGTTGCCCAGAGCATTTTTTTCTGAGACCACATTGGAAAGTTTTTCTGTTCCCATTATTTTGTAAACTGCTGAGAACGCACCATTAGCTCCAACTAACTTTAAGCCAAAAACATCATCTCTGTTTATCTCAGATCCACCCTAGGAACTACTGAAACTCTGGGAGGCAGGTGGGAGGCATGGAGGATGAGGGCATGCTCACACCATTGAATTACCACCCATCTCAGAGTTATGCCCTTGGCATCCCAGATGAAGACGGAGAAAATACAAGAAGATATTGAATCAAGAAAACTACCAGAAGAAGTTTATGAATACAAAATTGGAAATATTAGGTTGGAAATATGGGACATTTATGGCAAGAGAAAAGAATCACTAATGTAGGAGTGGGATGGTTTTCGAAACTGATATGCCAATTATCTCATTTTACAGATGAGGACGTAAAGATACCAAGTTCTGAGTTGGTTTCTCAAGGCCACCAGAATGTGTTGACAAATTAACACAAACTTCTGACTCCTAATTTTATGACTCCAACAAACAGTATTTCAGGAAGGGCAAGCCACTTGAGAGTGAAGACACAAGCTACAGCAGTGTCCTGCAACCCCAGGAAGAAGCTACCATTTGGGACTGCAGAACCCTGAGAAAACCTGCAAGAGTCCTCACCTCACCCCTTCGCACTGAGACCCTGGGCTGTGCTCACAATTCCTGACAACAAATCTTTGGTTTGCAGGGGTAAGAATGCACAATTTCCCAAGCCTACACGTCGCTTTCAAGACCTGGGATCATTTTTGTCATT
>NW_006992572.1:0-2047 GCF_000164805.1 Carlito syrichta | reverse complement strand
GTCCTGCTTTGGCAATCTTGTAGATCCTCAAGAGAATAGTTAAACAGTGATTAATCATTGTTTCTTCACTGAGTATGCAGAAAAGAATGGAAAAGCTGCATTTCACACTTCTGAAGCAATTAATCCCCATGATCTTAGCCAGGTTTGTCTTGTAGATAAGTCGGGATACAAAATGGTACCTAATTTATCAATGTATGCATGCCATAAAGTATAAAACACACAATTTATTTCATATCATTTATAGTCAAATGTAAAAAAGAGTGACTTTGCCATATCCAAGAGTGTTTCCGACATTACCTTCATATAAACTAAGCACCAGAGATTACAATGGGATCCCTGTTTATTGTGCACATCTGGTGCAGTCACTATGCATTTTCTCATTCACTTGCTGGCATTTTTAGTGATTGTGGCATAAATCACCTTGCTAATCAGAAACATAAGTGACGGGAAGTCATCTCCTTTTTTTGAACAATGGGAAAAAACATATGGCTTCTTAGACAGTACTTGGCTGTTATACTATTTATGTGGCATTATATTCTGTATTTAGAATTTCATATTAATCGCAGTGGTTTGGTTGAAGGCATTGAACACCCAGGGTTTGTGGTCAAAGTGTTTGTGTCATACCACTTTTATTACAAGTACAAAAGGTAAAATTATATGCTTTGTGTTAATTTTTTTTAAAAACTAAAAACTTCTGTGGGAGGAGTTTTTAAGATTAGGATGAACTGAAGAAATTATATATATTTACAGACTGCATGTTTGCCTAGATGCACGGTTATAGTGATTACAGGCTACGAGTTATTTTTTTTTAACTATACTTATTTCAAAATATTGCACTGATCAGAGTAAAAGTTACTGTCCATAAAGTGTAAGTTGGCAGTTGTTTGCTTTTCAGGAGGTAGTATTATTTCTAGAAGTGGTATTGCATTTTTTGGTGAATTGTTTATTTGTTGGAACCACTTCTGCGTATTCTACAACTTAAAGTAAAAGATGAAGTAAAGCTTTGTAAAACTTAAGAAATTATTATGTGCAGACTTTCAAGACTTCCCTCAGTGAATGCATAGCTTCTTGTTATAGAGTGCTTGCTATAAATAGCTAGGGCTGGGATTTTCCCCAAGAGTTACTTGTTTCTCAAACACAGTGAATGTAATAACCTTTTATCCCTGACTTTGTAATACTAACCTATGCATTCCTTACTACTTCCATTTTTCTTACAATTGGGTGGCAAGAAAATATTTGTTTTAAATGTGTAATTAATTTATTTAAATGAAAATTAATTTGTTTAGAGAAATGTATATTTTTTACAGTTTCTTTCTGATATTACATGTGAAGCAAATAGTAAGGCAGATTTTTTTTTAACAAATATATTAGAGCTTATTTATTAAAATTTGTGTTACTCCCTTTGAAGTCCTCCCTTGGGAAAATGTACACATAATCCATCAATCAAAGGACTTTCGAAATGCCTCTTTTTGGAATTTCCTTAGAGGAATTTGTGTCTGCTCAAATTGGATACCTTAAAGGGGATAAGATTCATTTTTTTGTATATAGATGCTAGTATTTTTGTTTAAAAAAGCAATCAATCATAATAGCTTGTATTGCAACCTGTGTATACCTTGTAGGTAATTGGACACTGTGAATAGAAATACAGTTTTGAAAAAGTGCTTGAATTTTAAATAAATGGCCATATTTATCCATTTTGCTTTAGAAATCTTTTGTGATACTGTCTTAAGGACCACCTGCAGCAGGAATGTACAAATTGAATAAATACAACATAAGGAGAGGGGATTTTTTTTCCTGTTGTTGTAGCTTATTTCAAAAATAAGAATCTGTCACCATCCAGATTCTCTATTAAGATATAGTGTGCTATTTTAAAATTATAGTTATGACTGAATTAAGACCTTCTTTCTAAATTAAAGTTACCAGTGCTTACAACTGACCGAAGTGTGCACTGTACGGCTTCCTTCTTTACTGTTCTTGCTTCCTTCAGGCTTCTAAAGCCTCCTCTGACTCCTCCATCCCCCACCCCTCGTTTTTTTTTTTTTTTTTT
>NW_006992571.1:0-2046 GCF_000164805.1 Carlito syrichta | reverse complement strand
TGGTGGGGCTCAGGATGAAAGTCCCAAAATCAAAAGCTTAAAACCAAGGTGCAGGAAATTAGACAAAAAGTGAATGAGAGCCCATCATCATTTTTGAAAAGGATTTTTGAGGGCTTATTGGAAGTATGCAGATGTAGGTTCAGACAGTCCTGAGAATTCCAGCTTAATTAATATGATTTTTATAGGACAGAGGATGCCCAATAATCAACACAGATTGCAAAAATTAGTGGGTGTCATAACATTGCCAATATCTCACTTGGATGACATGGCATACAAGGTCTTTATGAATTGAGAACAGACTAAAGAACCACAAAAAGAAGTGAAAATTTCCAGAGATGACACAGAAATCTAAATTTTTAGCAACTGCCTTAGTTAAGGTAAAGGCCACAAGGGAGAAAATCTTCAGAAAGTCCCCACTTTTTAAAGAAAACCAATGTGTCTATTAGATAAAAGAGGGACCCTGGAAAAAAGATGGTTTCAAGTTGAAGAGAAAGGGAAGCCAAGACTCAGCCTTGCAAATGGCTGCATCCAATAGCTATGACCTAGATTGATGGGAGCCGAAGGCTACTTTCACCTTGTGGACATTGCAGTCTGTGATTTGTGTCACCCACCAGGAACTTAGGGTGACTGAGTGATAAATTGGTCAATTTTCTGATCAACCCCAGAGAAACCTGTTCAGTTTTATATAATAAATTGATTAAACTTGGAAACTAATCTATGATAGTCAATAGAAATATCTACCCAAAGGCTGATCTCATTGCTTTAATCAGAGATAATCCTCCCAAAAATATGTTTTCAGTTTCTATGAGAAGAACATCTTCTTTGACCTACATTATTTTCCAGATACCAGAATATTCCCTACCATTACTAGGTTGGAATCTTCTTTTCAAGCTTCAGATCTTCCAGAATGAACAAGTATCTGTTTTAGACCCTGCAGAACACACGTGTGCTTTGCCAGCAGCTGTGATTGAATCTTTGACTATTTCTCTGGTCCTGCTCACTGAAATTCTTGAGACGGTAAACCATAAAGTATGGACTATTGGACTTTCTGGATGAGCCCATGTGGCACCGATCCATATGTGTTAAAAACAGGAATTATACCCCTCTTCCCCCAGATTATACAGTATTTTTAAAAACACCAAGCTAGAAGGGGGCTCCAACCCTTGGTCATTACATTTCTTGAATGGGCTCCTATTACCCTGTCATTTCCCTTATAATACCTCTGTCTTGCTGGTTCAGAAGCCTGTTACCAAAGAATACTGTTTTGCCCAAGATCTGAGGATAATAAATCAAATAGTAGATGACATTTATTCCATGGTGCCCAATACTTACACTCTTCTGATGTTCTCTGGGAATTGTGACTGACTCTCAGGAATGGACTTTTTAAATGCCTTCTTTTTCATTCTCTTGGTCTCTAAGTCCCAGGACTTGTTTGCTTTCAAATAGGAAGAATTGTAGTCCACTGCTAAATTTCAGTGCTGCTGGATTGTGATTCCCCAAGTTTTTAAAAGTTCCCTCATTCTTTTTGGAGAAATCTTAGCTAAAGACTTGAAAGAAATAACACCCCCCAAAAAGAAATGTTTTGCAATGTATAGATGATATCTTGATAATTAGTGAAATAGAGCATGACTCCATTTTTCATGGCATCAAAGTTTTACATTTTCTGGCAGATAAAAGGTACAGAATTTTGGCACAAATCTGTATTCCTGTGTTGCAGTACCTGTGATTCAAACTAGCCCAAGAGACTCACAATCTTCTCCCGGGTCACAGAGAGGCAATAAATTGAGTGGCAGTCTCCACTACCAACAAACAACATATGGTTTCTTAGGAATGGCTGCGTGTTGTGGAACTTGGATCCCTAACTTTTAATAGCCAAACCTCTCTATGAGGCTTTGAAAAGAAAAGAGAAAGATCCCTTTTCTTGGAGTGGAGAACACCAAAAACCTGTTTTTAAACATCAAAGAGAAATTCATGACAGCCCCTGCCCTGGTTTTCCCTGACCTACACAAATCTTTTGATTTATTTGTTCAAGAAAGACAGGGACTT
>NW_006992570.1:0-2047 GCF_000164805.1 Carlito syrichta | reverse complement strand
TGTGTGAGCTTTACTGTCTCTTTGCCTCTTTATGCCAGGTCTGGACTATGTCAGCCATGAAGACATCCTCCCCTATACCTCTACTGATCAGGTTCCCATCCAACATGAGCTCTTTGAAAGATTTCTTCTGTATGACCAGACAAAAGGTAATCTCTTTAAAGGAGAGGAACTGGAATGGGAGGGCCCTTTCTTCAAATAAAATATCCTTGAAATAATTCCAAAGTTCTATTTCCATAACCCCCTTCAATCTCCCGTTAGACCTGTCAGATAGATGTTTGTTACTTCCTTACAGATATGGAAACTGAGGCTTAGGGGTGATGAGAAGTAACTCAGGATTGTTAGTAGCAGAATAAGGGGTGAAAACCAGGACTCTTCCCTCCCAGGCCAGTTCTTTTCCCATGATATCATAATACCTCCTCAGGGCGTGTTCTTGGGAGCAGTCCCATGCCTTCTTCCAGCCTGTACTTTGGCTTCATATGTGGGTATTCTATTTGCCTGGGCCACCACTGGGAAGGGTTTTCTAGGAGGGGCACCTGGAATGTGGGTGCAATACCCTAGACTCTGGCCTGGACTAACAAATTGTCTCTTGCTCCAGTACCCCCTTTTGTGGCTCGAGAGACGCTACGGGCCTGGCAAGAGAAGAATCACCCCTGGCTGGAGCTCTCTGATGTGCACCGGGAAACAACTGAGAATATCCGTGTGACCGTCATCCCCTTCTATATGGGCATGAGGGTATGTGGCCAGCCTGGGCTCCTTCCCACAGGGGTAGGCCCAGATTCTGTGTGGTGTCCCCTGTGTGACTCTTGGGGGGAGTCTAAATTTAAACTATGTCCCTGTGGTACTGCTTCCAAGCCATGCATGTGTTGGGTGGGGTTGAGTAGCCTATTGGCAATGGCTGATCTTAAGACCTGGAGCAGGGAAAGCCACAGGCCCCAGGAAGGAGTTTTCTATGCTGACTCTTCCTTCTTCCCTCTGGCTCAAAGGGAGCCATGTTTATGAAGCATACACATACTTGTTTAAATCAGTGTAGGCTTTACACTTTTTATGTTACACATGTTTACACATTGCCTGGCTGTAAGCTAGGCCCTGGGGATACAAACGTAAATAAAATACTGTCCCTGCCTTCCTGGAGCTGGGTGAGGCAGTAAGGGAGGGCAATGGGAGGACAGGGAGGAGGACAGGGGCCCAGGCCAGCCGTGATTGGGGGCAGGGCTGGCAAGAAGGGTGGTGAGAAAGGTAAGGACTCTATAGCTGATTTCCATTGGCAGCCAGCTCTGTTGGTGATCTGGCAGGATGAGGTGGGAGGCCAGGAATGGACACAGGGGAAGCTGCCAACAGGCTACTCAACTATTGTAGGCCATAGTTCAGTCTTCATCCTCATCCCACAGATATTCACAGCTTGGTATGTCTGCAACTTCCTGGAATACATCTATTGCATTGGAGAGATGTTGATCCCAACAGACTTGGTTTTGCCCTCTGGGACTTAAATTCTTTGTTTTTTCCCCCAGGAAGCCCAGAATTCCCATGTCTACTGGGTGAGTGTCTCCCTCAGGCTGCAGGGGAGCTCAGGAGGTGTGCTTGGGGGCCAGATTGGAGGTGGGGGTGGAGCCTGTGCAGTTTGGTGTCAGCCTTTGTTGCCTTTTGCTCTGCACAGAATTCTGGGTGGGGTAGCCCAAGGTCTACATTTTCTCAAACTCTCTCCTCAACAACCCACAGTGGCGCTACTGTATCCGCTTGGAGAACCTTGACAGTGACGTGGTACAGCTCCGGGAGCGGCACTGGAGGATATTCAGTCTCTCTGGCACCCTAGAGACCGTGCGAGGCCGAGGGGTGGTGGGCAGGGTGAGCGTCACTGCGCCAGTTTCTGGCCCAACCCAGCAGGCCTGGGGGCTTAGTGCATGTAAGGTTACAGACAGAAGCTCGCTGTGTCAACATATTGGGTGGTTTGGGGTTAGAAATCTTAGAACAATCCTGTGAGAACATTTCACAGATGAAGAGAGTGAGACTGAGAAATAACTAGCCCAGCTGGGTGTGGTGGCTTATGCCT
>NW_006992569.1:0-1598 GCF_000164805.1 Carlito syrichta | reverse complement strand
TTTAGGCTAACAGAACACAGAAGAGCACAGGTGTAGCTATTTGTTACCAGAAAAAGCAGACTTCAAACCATCAAAAGCTAAAAAGGACATAGAAGGATACTGCATAATGATAAAGGGCTCAATCCACCAGCAAGAAATATTTGTCCTAAACATATATGCACAAAACACAGGAGCAGCAGGTTTTATAAACCAATTACTCAGTAAACTAAGAGAAGACACTGACTCACACAATCATAGTTGCAGACCAAAATACCCCACTAACAGCTTTAGATAGATCGTCGAGGCAAAATAAACAACAAGGAGATCTGGAACCTCAACTCAACACTTGATCAAATGGAAATGGACAGCTACAGAACACCTCAACTAACATCTAAAGAGTATGCATTCTATTCATTAGCACATGGAAATACTTCAAGATCAATCACATCTCTGAAAATAAATCAATTGTGAACAAATTTCAAAAGATGAAAATAATATCATGAATCTTCTCAGACCACAGTAGAATAAAAATAAACATTGCCACCAACAAGATTCCCCCAGAACACACAAAGACATGGACAATAAACAACATGCTGCTGTATGACTTCTGGGTAAACACAGAAGTTAAGACAGAAATAAAAATGTTTCTGGCAACAAATGAAAGCAAAGACACATCTTATCAGAATTTCTGGGATGTCATGAAATCAATGTTAAGAGGAAAATTCATAGATTTATGCATACATATCAAGAAATCAGAAAGATCACAAGAAAAGAGTTTAACATTGCACCTAAGGGAACTGGAAAGACAAGTACATCTAAATCCTTACTTCAGTGAGGGAATCCAGATCATCAAGATAAAATCACAGTTACAGGATACAGAAGACAAAAATATCTTAGAATAGATCACTAAGGCAAAGGGCTGGTTCTTTGAAAGAATAAATAAGATTTCCAGACCAAAAAAAGGGAGAAAGTCCAAATAATCATAATTAGAAATGTAAAAGGTGAAGTCACAACTGACCCTGAAGGAATTAAAAAGATTATCAGAGATTATTATGAACATCAGTATGTAATAAACTAGAAAACCTAAAAGAAATAGAGGATTCCCTGACATCACACAACCTCCCAAGATTGAAATCAGAAGAAATTGAAACTCTAAACAGTCCAATAACAATCCAGAAAATCAACACATAAGAAATCTCTCCACAGAAAAAGCAAATAAACTAAAAAGCCTAGAAGAAATGTAGAATATTCTGACATCAAACAACCTCCCAAGGTTGAAATAAGAAGAAATCAAAACTCTAAATAGACAACTAACAATCCAGAAAATTAACTAATAAATCAATTTCATAAGAAATCTCCCCACAGAAAAAGCCCCAGACCAGATGACTTTCCCAGCTGAATTCTACAGGACACACAAGGAGGAAATGATACCAATCATACTGAAAGTATTCCAGGCAATTGAGAATTATGGAATTCTCCCCAATGCATTTTATGAAGCTACCATCATACTGATACCTAAACCTGAAAAAGACCCAACAAGGAAGGAGAGTGACAGGCCAATCTCCTTGGCCAACATGATACAAAAATTCTCAACAAGATTCTAGCAAAGCAAATTTGAT
>NW_006992568.1:0-2106 GCF_000164805.1 Carlito syrichta | reverse complement strand
AATTCATAGTTTTAAATAGATGTCAATAACTAGAAAGCACCCAAAGTTATGAAAGCAGAATCAGGAAGAAACTCCCTTCAATGGTTTGAATAGACTGTAAAGTCTGATTTTTTTTTTTCCCTGTGCTTCTGGGACTAAAAGTAATAGAAACAGATTTTTTTTTTTAACTTCAGTTAAAAGAATAAACACAAAAATTATTTTAAAGCTTAAAGTTTACAACATTCAGATCATTGTGATTCATTTTAGGAAATTTACAGTGGCCTGTAAAAATGTTTTTCTTACATAGAAATGCACATTACAAAATTTTTTTGTTAGAGAGAAGTTAGAGTGTTTTTAAATAGCATTTTCTTTCTTTCTTTTCTTTTCTTTTTTTTTAAGTTGGGTCTCTGTTGCCCAGCCTAGAGTGCAGTGACACAATCACAGTTCACTACAGCCTCAACCTTCTGGACTCAAGTAATCCTTCTGCCTCTGCCTCCTGAGTAGCTGGAACTAAAGACATGGCTAATTTATTTACTCTGTGGAAATGTGGTTCTCACTATGTTGCCCAGGCTGGACTTGAACTCCTGGGCTCAAGCAATTCTCCTGCCTCTGCCTCCCAGAGTGCTGGGATTACAACCAAGGGCCACCACACCCGGCCCTTAAATAACATTGTAAGAGACAAGTTATTACAGTAGTAATTTCTATTCCTAGTATGTCCTACTCAAAAGAAACTATTTAAGTCTGGATTGAGAATTTATCAAATCCAATTCCATTTTAATCCAAGGAGCATTTACTTCTTTGCAGAAAAGCTCTATCTAGTCACACTCACAAAGCATATTCAGGACCTAAAATGAAGGTGGTTCAAGTTTCAGTAAACCACCACATTTCCTGCATCAGGAAACATACAGAAAAAAATATATTTATCCATAGCCCACCCCACTCCCCCACCCCCCAAAATGAAATAAAACTTATTTTGAAGCATAGCTGCTGTTGATAAGCAGCAGGTTTCACTGTTTCCAACTGCATTGCCATTAATATAAGAAGTGAGGCTCGAGTCATCCCCACTTGGAACTCTTCTCCTGGCTTTCTGTGCCTTTCAGCAAAGAGCCAGCCACACCCTGGACCTGAGCACACTGTGGCCTTACCGTCTCTCCACGAGGTCCGCGGTTTCCAATGCCTCCCTTTGATCCTGGTTCTCCAGGCTCACCCTAGACATGAGAAACAAATCTGAGACACTGTGGGTTTGACACTGGTTTATCATGTGACACCAAGCCATGTTTGGTTCCAGGTGAGAGAGCTGCAACCTGCTTCACCTTTGAGCTTTCAAGGAATGATTTTCTAAATTGCAACATTCATATGTGGACTCCTGGAAAATAATCTAAAGTGGTTCATCTTTGCCCTTTTCATCAGCACAGCATGAGGGACAGGATGAAGGAAAGAAAAACAGTGGCAAGAAGAAGGCATAGGAGGCCATGGGCATTGAACTCAGCATGAAACCCAACACCACCAATGAGCAGAGACCATGGTGGAGTCACACAGACACATTTCTTTTTCTGAGCAAGTGTTGTCTTTCTGAATGGTTGTGACAAACTGTAGTTTATCTCAAGGCTGTTGGAGCAGGTTCTCAACAGCCTTCATATAACAAACTTGCTGTTATCCAGAATAGTCAGGATCTGGATCTTTTAGATGATCTAAACATGGTTAGTAGAGTGCTGTGTGTGCACTGCCTGTATTTCAAGATCACACATTTCATAGAATGCTGAAACAGTGCAAGTGCTGCCCAGCTGCTCTGCTAGCTCAGGGGATGCAGCCCTACCAGCACATGCCAAGGCAAGAAAGAATCAGATCATCCACCAGCTGATGGCAGGTTCTGGCTAGAAGAAAGCCAGCCTACTGATTTAGGATGATGGCAAGGACAGTGACAGAGATGGTGGCAGGAAGGTGATCCCACTGGCCAAGTCAGACACCAACAGAAAGCCCAAGGGGGGAACCTGTAGTACTCAAGAGAAAGGATATGCAAACTAGGTCAGTGGACAGACTGACAAAAGAGGAAACGGGGATCTGTGTGTCTAGCCAGGCCCCCGGCCTCAGGAAAGCTGTGCCATTCTCAAGACAAACCTTTCTTCC
>NW_006992567.1:0-2073 GCF_000164805.1 Carlito syrichta | reverse complement strand
TCAGTTATTTTTTCTATTAATTTTTTGTTTGTAACATACATGTACAACATGAGTGTAAATATGTGTGTGCATGTATGTACATATGTGCCCACAAACTTGGAAATACACTGTATCTTCTGTGTAGATTTTGACTTTTTCATTTACTATTGCATTATGTCTAATTTAATGTCTTTAAAAATTCTATAAAATATCTTATTGGCTGCATAATATCCTATCATATGCGTGTACTGTACTCAGATTTATCTAACCTCTGCTCTATGGCTGAACAGTTTAGTCAATCTCAAATTCTTCCAATTATAAATACATGAAAATTAACTTAAGAGAAATATAAAATTCCATCTTGTTTAAACTGTTATCTTAGATTACTTGCAACTAAATATTTTCCTAACTGAGTAGAAATGTTGCATGGAATGTTATGAAAAGGTTTAAGTCTTTTAACAGAGATGGCCAAATCCCTTCCTGAAAAGTTGAACAAACATTCCCTTTTCTCAGCATTATTGGAAGTGTCCATCTCTGCACATTCTTGTTATAATAATATCATTTCATACTACTTTGAACTAGTTAGATAGTAAGTGGAGAATAACTGCATTTTTTTATTAGCTTTTGTAGGACAGATATATTCCTTATTATTTGTTCTCATATCTTATCTTTTATAGTAAGATATTAGTGTCTTTCTTATAATATGTAATTGCTCTTTATATTGGAAATTTGTCATAGTTATTAGAAGTAGTATTTCCAATTTGTCATTTGACTTTAAATTTTACTTATATTGATGTTTTTGCTTATAAAAATATAGAATATTTGTTTGCAATAATTCATTAGTGCCTTATTCCACTTTTGTTAGCATAAGAATCCATTATTTATTTTGTTTTATTCTAATTATTTTGTTTCATTTGTCTGTAAATAAATGTTTTATTTATAAATATTTTTAAAATATTATTTAAGATTTTATCAATTTATTTTTTAAGGACAGTAAAAAAGGGCTTTCACACATATACTTGTATCTTGAAATGCTAGGGCCATATTAAGAGTTGATTTCCGAATAAGTAAATTTTAGGTCACCATACAAGAAGACCACTCTCCCATTATTCTTTTTATGAATCAACACAAAAAGATTTCGTTTTCGATCTTACTAGGAAAAACCTCTTCTGAAATAACAGAATCCCTTCCTTCCAGCCTTTTGTGCTGTTACCCACATGACAGAGAGGTAGCCAAGGGATTATAAAAGGATTTTCAGCCCTAGGTCTGTGGTCAAACTTTCAGTTCCTGTTCCCAAGAGTACAACATTTTGAAAAGACAAACAAGTATTTCATAAATGAACACACTAAATTTTTCTGACAGTAAATTGGAAAATATTTGTGGGGCCTCAGCAATATTACATTTTTGTATGTGTTAAGAGAAACATGCCCTAGAATGCTTAATAGTCTATAGAAATTTTCTAAAATGTGTGACCTACCCATTATAATCCAAAATATTTCTTTTGCAGCAACAACAAAAAAATAGCAACAAATGTTTCAAAAAACATTTTTCAGTAGAGAAAAGAAGCTTTCACAACTTCAAAAACAGTGTATCTCATTAAGAAAATGAAAAGAAAAGAAATGTTGCTATCATCTGCCAGTTTAGAGACATTACCTTCATAATGAGTCTCAAAATTATAATTATAAAGCCAGTTGTCATCTGAATATAAAAGACTATGTACTATACTTTTATATGCATATGTTTTATATTTTTTTACTTATAAATTAAAAATAAGAGAAGGCATATAAACTTCCATTTTTTGTGAGGCAGCAAATGTAATAATCGATTTTTCAAAAGTACGTATTATGTGTTTATGAATATACCTTTTTCCTACCCAGTGCGGTGCCAAAATTCTCTGTTCAGCTTTCAGAATCTTGTAAACAGATTCAAACAGGAATCATGTCATCAGCAAGAGGAATGCTTCTTCCTTGGGGAGACTTCATCTCAAGATAACTTTTAAATAGAAACCCACTTAATATTTTTTATATCTATTTCATTATGATAATTAAAGATGAAGGTAAGGAAGTATCTAAGATGAAACTTTTGAATAATGAT
>NW_006992566.1:0-464 GCF_000164805.1 Carlito syrichta | reverse complement strand
AATAAACAAGGTAGGGATAATAATATTACCTAACTGTTGGACCTTTTGTGAGCATTAAATGAGATTATCCAAGTAAATGCCTAACAGGGTCCCTGGCCCACAGTAAAATTCAATAACTGTTAACTACTAGTGTATAAGAAGAAGCATTGCCAATCAACTTTGAAACACTTTAAGGCAAACCAAGTAGCAAGTCAAGGAAATCCATTGGTAAGTACGCATATAAAATATTTGAGACTGAGTGTGGTGGCTAACAACTATAATTTCAGCACTTTGCAAGGTAGAGAATGGAGGCCAGGTATCAAGACCAGCCTGGGCGACAGAGAGACTCCATCTCTACCAAAAAAAAGAGACAGAGAGAAAGAGAGAGAGAGAGAGAGAGAGAGAATTAGGAATGAGTTAGCCCTGGAAATAGAGAGATGCTAATGTTTATTCCCTTAAATATTAGTCATGTGGAGCCGGGCTCG
>NW_006992565.1:0-796 GCF_000164805.1 Carlito syrichta | reverse complement strand
TTTCTTGGTTGGCTTTCTGCCTGATGATGTTAGGTGAGTTAGGGTTGGGGTTAAGGGTTAGGGTTGTCTGTTTGGAGAAATCTTTCTCTATCTTTCATTTTAAAGGATATTTTTCCAGGTATAGTATTCTTGGTTAGCACTTTTCTCTTGCTGCTTTCAAGATTCTCTCTGTCTTTTATTTTTTGATTATTTAATTATGATGTGTTTCAGTAGATCTCTTTAGATTCAACATATTAGGTATCTTTTGGGTTTAATGAAATTGATGTTCATTTTCCCATATCCATTTGTGACATTTTCAGCCATCATTTCTTTAAATAAGCTTTCCCCTTTTTTCTCTTGTTCTTCTGGCACTCCATAATGTATATATTAGTTTCCTTGGTGGCATCCCTTAGCCTTTCTTCACTCTTTTACATTTTTAAAAAATTCTCTGATTGAACAATTTCATTTGTCCTGTCTTCAGATTCATTGACTCTTCTGCTTGATATAGTCTGCTATTGAAGCTGTCAACAAAATTTTTCAGTTCAATTATTGTATTTTTCTGATCTAGAATTTGTTTGGTTCTTCTTTATAGCTTTTATTTTTGTTAAATTTCACATTTTGTTCATGTATTACTTTTCTGATTTAATTTAGTTGTTTGTGTCCTCTTCTACATCCCTGAGCATCTTTAAGATGATTATTTTGAATTTCAGGTGGTTCACACGTCTGAATTTCTTCAAGGTCAGTCACTGGAGCTTTACTTTGTTCCTTTGGTGGTGTAATATTTCCCAGAAATTTATAGCTTTTTTACTGTTATCTG
>NW_006992564.1:0-663 GCF_000164805.1 Carlito syrichta | reverse complement strand
CAGTGTTCTGGGCTGGTCTCAAACCAGCAGATTTAGACTGTCCACTCACCTGGACCTCTGAAGAGACAGGATGCCAGGCTTAGCCCCTAAACAGGGCCTGTGGTTGTGGTGGTGGTGGTTGTTATTATTATTCTGATCCCAAGTCACACTCTGTCACCTAGGCTGGAGTGCAGAGGCTGGATTTCGGCCACTGCTGTCTCCACCAGCTGGGATCCGGTGATCTCCCATCGTGGCTGCCCTAATGACCAGAATGTCAACCGTGTGCCACCACATTCAACTCATTTATTTGTCTTCTCGTAGAGACAAGGTCTCACCAAGGTGCCCAAGCTTATCTAGAGCCTGGGTGCTCAGGCCACCGTCTCCCCTCAGCCTCCCAAGGTGTCTGTGTGTCAAGCATGAGCTTCCATGCCAGGCCTCCACACCCCTCTTGGGGCACTCCAATGAGGTCCGCTCCCTTCTGATGACCCAGGAACCTGGAAAGTGTGACCGGATTTGTGCCCCATGCCCTCCCCGGGTGAGAGCCTGGTGCAGGGCCGTGTCTCGGTTGGAGGGCCCACACCTCTGCCTGTTTCATTCCCCAGGTTGGACCTGGTTGCTACTCCCTGGGACTGCCTCGGGGAAAGGGAGGGTGGAATTCTCAAACTGTCAGAGGGATGGGGATGG
>NW_006992563.1:0-721 GCF_000164805.1 Carlito syrichta | reverse complement strand
GCCAGCAAGCTAACCGTCCAGTGAGCTGAATTAACAAGTCAGCTGGTGAGCAAGCTGACTAGTTAGCTGACATGTTGGCCTGCGAGTGAGCCTACAAGTAACTGACATATTGGCAGGCAAGTGAGCTGACTAATTTGCTGACCAGTTGGCAGGCGAGTGAGCCGACTAGTTAGCTGACCTGATGGAAAGTGAACAAGCCTACTAGTTATCTGATCAGGTGATTTAGTGGCTAGCCAATTAGATAGCTAAGTAATTAGCTGATTTGCTAGTGGACATAACTAGCTAGCTGACTAGCTAGCTGGCTATCCAGATGACATAATTAGTTAGCAAAAAAGCTATCTAGCTCTTTAGCTAGCTGACTTAACTAGCTAGCTAACTGGCTAGTTAGCTAGCTAGTTGACAACTATCTAGCTGGCAATCTAGTGGATAGCTTGCTGACTGAACTGGCTAGCTGATTAGCAACCTGACTAGCTAGCTGACATAACTAGCTAGTTGAATAGCTACCTTACTTGCTACCTGACTTAAATAGCTAACTGGCTACCTACCTGACTTTACTCGCTGACCAGCTAGTTGGCTGGTTAGCTGGCTAGCTAACTGACATAACTAGCTAACTACTGGGTTGGTTAGATGACTAGACAACTGACTTACGTAGCTAGATACCTGGCTGGGTAGCTGGCTAGGCAGCCAGCAATCTAGCTAATGGGCTGGACAGCAGGCTAGA
>NW_006992562.1:0-757 GCF_000164805.1 Carlito syrichta | reverse complement strand
TCACTCTGTCGCCCAGACTGGAGTGCAGTGGCCGCTCCCGACCACCAGAGCCTCAACTGCTGGGCTCCGGCGATCCTTCCGCTCAGCGTTCCAAGCAGCTGGAACTACAGGCGTGCGCTACCACGCCCGGCTAATTTTTTGATTTATTGTAGAGATGAGGTCTTGCCAAGTTGCCCAGGCGGATCTCGAACCCGCGAGCTCAGGCAGTCCACTCACCTCAGCATCCCAAGCGCGAGATTACAGGCTGAGCCACCGAGCACAGGTCAAAACTTACTTTTCTAAAATAGAACACAAAGCCCTCATAGACACAAGATTTCCAGAAATCTGCTGAAAATTCCGATTGTCAGAATGATCCGTCTAACACTGCTGGCAAATTCCCATCTCAGAAAGAAAATAAGAAAACTGCTAGTCTGGATTACATCAATGAGAATGAATATCAGGAATAATGAAAGACAATTATTATGCCATGTTGTAGTTTTAATAGTAAAATACGCACACATACACACACACACACACAAACACACATGGGCACAATGGGATAACCAAGTTATAGTTCACAAATGTTTTACTGCAGAGAGAATTTCCAAAGTAACAAATACAGATATTATCTCATGACTATTATCATCAATTGTGTGAATGTCTGGTATGTACAAGAGATTTTTAAAATAATAGTTTAAGCAAATTACTAACAAATACTGCAGGGTATGTGTTATTTTCGGTATTGTATCGAAAAACAACTTGAGACTCACCAAAATTA
>NW_006992561.1:0-576 GCF_000164805.1 Carlito syrichta | reverse complement strand
AAAGACTGTTATTTCCGCAGTTTGAGAGGCCCAGGCCGAGGCAAAGGCCTGAATTGGGTGGTTTGAGAGCAGCCAGGGTTATCTACTGAGCAAACAAAAGAGAGAGTGGAAAAGAAAGAAAGAAAAATAATAAATGAAAGAAAAAGAAAAAGAAAGAAAGAAAATAGAAAGAAAGAAAGAAAGAAAGAAAATCTAAGTCAACAAAGAAGTCCATTCTCCTGCAAAACTTCTGCCCTCAGTCCGTTACCCCCCATCCCCTGATACACGAGTGTTTCCCAAGCTAGGCACCTTCCAGCCCCAAACTCCCAAAAATGACCTGCTTTGGTACAGGAGTTCCCAAGGATCCCTGGTCGGGTTAGTGTCAGCTTTCCTCTCCGGGGTGAGAAATGCATGTCAGGCAGACTGGACCTCCAATTCAGCAATGAGGACCTTACACCAAGAAAGGCTGGGGACACATCCCTCACCCAAGGACATTTCTTCCCCCCAGTCCCATTTTTTCTGACTCTAAAGCCAGTTGCCCTTTGCACACACCATACACAGTTGATAATCTGCATACAATTCTCATATTTTGGGGGA
>NW_006992560.1:0-763 GCF_000164805.1 Carlito syrichta | reverse complement strand
GGTGCCAGAAATGGCAAATGTTTACATCAAATACCTTGTATCCCTTTTCATCATTTGTAATCCTGTGGCAGCCTCCTCACTATAAATTGGCTTCCAGCAAACTGTGCAAGCCAATTCAAACACTGACTTTTTTTTTTTTTTTTTCTGTTGCTCAGACTGGAGTGCAATGGCAGCTCCCGGCCACTGTAGCCTCAACCCGCTGGGCTCTGGTGATCCTTCCACCTCAGCCTTCCAAGTAGTTGGAACTACAGGCGTGTACTACCATGCCCAGTTAATTTTTTGATTTTATTGTAGAGATGAGGTCTTGCCAAGTTGCCCGGGCAAGTCTCGAACCTCAGGCTCAGGCAATGCACTCACCTCGGCCTCCCAAAGTGTGGGATTACAGGCTGAGCCACTGAGCCCGGCCAACTTTTCTTAATAATTTTATTTTTTATAGCAAAAAGTGATAGATTTTCAAGCTTAGCTTAAACATTAGTCTCTTGTGAGACTAGCACAAGGCTGAAAGTCATACCATAGTGATTCAACCCAAATTTTATCCCTTAAAGTGTTTCCCTTAAGGGGCTTTGCTGGAGATGCCGGAGCTGTGCCCGTCTCTGGATATCATTGTCCCCACTTCATCTTGAAAGAAACTAAGACTTAGAAAAATGGCTTGCTCACAGTCACAGCTGGCAACAATAACCCAGAAAATGGCTCCTCACCATGCATTAAATCCAACCCTTTCATTCACAGAACACTCACAGTGTTCTAGATGTTGGAGACATAG
>NW_006992559.1:4555-5364 GCF_000164805.1 Carlito syrichta | reverse complement strand
GGAAAAGGGGCACATGTGTGAATTATCAAGGGAAGCTGAAATTTAGGTCCTGGAGTCTCACCGTATAGTTATAATAAAGTGCAATGGTACAATCACGGTTCACTGCAGCTCAGCTGCTAGGTTCAAGTGATCTTGTAGTCTCAGGCTCCCAAATAGTTGGGACTACAGGTGTGTGCCACCACACCCAACTATGCTTTTGAATTATTGTAGAGAGAAGGTCTCAGTAGGTCGTCCTGGATGGATATAAGTTCTTTAAAGCAAGTGTCCTCAGCTCCTTTGCCATGAACAGGATTGGTACTTGTTAGTGGACTGTTAGAAACCAGGCCACACAGTAGCAGGTGAGTGATGGGCCAGCGTAGCTCCACATTCTGTCAGATCAACTGTAGCATTATAGTCTGAAAGGAGCATAAACCTTCTTGTGAACTGCACATGCGAGGGATCTAGGTGGTGTACTCCTTATGACTCTGACTGCACATCCACAAAAACAGTCCCTGATGCCAAAAAGTTGAGGGACTGCAGGTTTAAAGGACATATTGTTGTTAAACAAAGACACTTGCTGTTAACAAAGTGCTTCAATTTAGCAGAAGATACATTTCTGTGAATTGGAATAAAACAAGAGTTTCGATGGCACATCCCTAGGCAACCTCCTGACAGTCCTGATTTGCCTTGTTTTCACTTCTTTTTGTTTTCTAATCTTAACAAAACTGGAAAGAGTGCCCATTTTTTCTTTAGTTAATGATGTAAAAAAGATAACACTGACACTGTTAAATACCAAAGTTCCTCCATTCTCTAGAAATGGTCTGAATGGA
>NW_006992559.1:0-3542 GCF_000164805.1 Carlito syrichta | reverse complement strand
TCTCCAGAGAACCAAACAAAACTTGCTTATCACTCTGAGAGTGTTTTGAGAATGGTGGCCAAAGCTTGAGCAGAAAACCACCTGACAGAGCTGCAGCAGGGATGCCTTCTCTACCACCACACTCTCCTGGCTCACTACTCTCTTGAGGAAAGGGCAGTTTTGCAAGAGTTTCGTTGGCAATCCCTAGGCATCCTACTGACAGTCCTGATTTGGGTTGTGTTGACTTCTCCTTGTTTCCTAATCTAACAAGTCCAGAAAGGGCACCTATTTTTCTTCAGTTAATGGTGTAGAAAAAGATCACATCAACATAGTTAAATTCCCAGGGCCCTCCCACCTCTAGGAATGAGCTGAATGGCTGGTATCATCACTCACTGAAGCATCTTGAACTTGATGGAGCTTATGTTGGGAAATAAAGTTTATTTTGAAGTTTACATCTGTTTTACATGTGTGCATTTGAAAAACGGAATCATTCCTATAGATAGATTTATCCTTTGGGTTAACACACTTACAGCCTTTTCCAATTTTCCTTTCCAGGAACCAAATGTACCTCCCATGACAGCTGACGTTGACTTGACTTGCCCACCTTTAGAACCTTGCTTTCCTCCTCCTGAGCACCAGGTCAAAGACTACAACTCCATTTTCACAGACACACTTTGCAGTGAAACATTCATCAACCTTTTCTTCCATATCATGACTAGATTCACCCAAAGGGATCTAATGGGTTCAATTTCCAACACATTTCATGCTTTCCTTTCATATGCATTCTATTTATTTTGGCAGTATGGTAAAGCAAGGCAAACCTCAAACCCTGTGAAGTCCACTCACACACTGGAGATGCTGTGTAAACCGTTATTATTGTTTATTGTTTTACATGATGCTATCTTTATTATCACTGTTATTTTTCTCTAAGATTTTCAATCCATGAGTGGTAAGTTCGGTAATATGGAACGATGGATCCGGAGGCCACAGCAAGACTCCTTGGGTTGGGTTGGGTCGTGTTGAGACTGAATTGAAGACAGCCCGCCCTGGTGACCAGCACTCAACCTGAGCTGGGCCCTGCTGATTGTGTCTTGCTAACTCAATCAGTGGCTGGGTGGGGCAGCCCAGCCACCCTGAGGGTGTCAGGGTGTGTCCACAGCCCCAACGCTGGGTGGGTTTATAAGGCCAGGACCCCACCTGGGGATTCATTCGTGTTGGAGAGCGCACCAGAGAGCTCGCTCTGGTGTGGGAGTCCAACCTCGCAGCCTGCTCAGCCTTGGCCCGTGAGGACCAGCGTGTGAGCACCGCGAAGGTGGTCCGGGAGCGATGCCCGCCCCTGCGGCTGGAGGGACCATGGCCCCGAGTGGGATGCTGCGGGAGGTGGAGAAGCTGCAGGCGCGCCTGGCCACCAAGACCAACCCTAGGAAACTGCACACGTACTTGGAGAGGCTCTCCGCCCTGCCTGTGACGGCGGACATCCTGGCGGAGACGCACATCAGGAAGACGGTGAAGAGACTGCGCCGAGACCAGCGATTGGGCGGCCTCGCCCGGGATCTGGCGGCCCGGTGGAAGCAGCTGGCACTCCAGGGCCGTGACCCAGGGCCGGCCTCGCGGGACGTCGGGGAGAGCCTTTCCCGGAAGCGCCCCCGGGATGCCATCCAGGAGGAGGAGGTGCAGGGGACAGAGCTTCAGGGTCCTCGGAGGAGTCCAGACCCCGGAGACCCGAGGAAGAAGCGCCCCAGGACTGCGCCCGGTCACGCTCCAGGACGCTTAGACTCAGGACAGGGGGCAGCAGACCTGTCCCCCAAGCTCCAGGAGAAGCTCCCTGGCAACCTGGAGGCTCGGGCGGGGAATCTCGAGCTGTCTAGGTATGCTGGTGAGCTCGCCGGTGCCATGGGCAGCACTGGGGTGCCGGCCGCCCTGAGCTTTGAGCAGGCCCTCTGCTACGACCAACCGCCCAGGAGGAGGAAGGTGCGGAAACCTTCCACACCTGCCCTGGAGGACAAGGGACTTGGGGCAAGGGACTCCACAAACAACAGGCGTGACGGGGACTCGGCCCAGAAACTGCCCCAGCTCAAAGGACACGAGCCACAGGAGCCCCTGGAGGCTGTGTCCACTTCAGCAGGCCTCTACCCGCCCTGGTTGCTGCACCATGAGAGCCTGCTCTCCGCCTTTGAGGCGGAGACCTCCCTGGAAACGCTGCCCACCGAGCCGCGGACTCCTGCGGAGAAGGAGAAGGAGAACTTTCCTGGATGCAGAGTGAACTCGAAGATGAAGGTCTACGCAGGCCGCAGGCCGCAGGAGCCGCCCCTGGGCCCGTCTGGCATCCCCGAGGGCAGGGACAGCCTGCATGCCGACCCCTCTCTGATTCGGGAGCCGACTCTGGCGGCCTACACGCCTGACCAGCTCCTGCGCCTGGAGAGGCACCGCCCCGCCCTGGCTGGGGCCACCGGCAGCTTGTGGGAAGAGCACTGTCGCCGAGACTTCAGGGGACACTCGCCGCAGGAGCATGAGTCCTGGCGCGACATGTACCTGCGCCTACAGGAGGAGCAGGAGGAGAGGCTGAGGACGGTGATCACCAAAATCAGGTCTGCCCAGGAGGCTCGGCCCAGAGGCCGGCAGGTCCAGATGCTCTGCTTCAGCTCCGAGGCCAGGCCGGGGCTGGGCCCGGGTCCCACGCGGGGCAGTCAGGCAACCTCCAGCCGCAGCGGTTGTTTCAAGGCCACCCCTGAGCAGCAGGCCCCTGGGGTTCCAGACACCACCAAGGCTCACCCGGCCCCAGTGGCCAGAAACGGGAAACCGCTGCTGCAAAGAAAAGGGCTCCCTTGATGGTCAAGGCACTCTGAGACTTCAAGAACAGATGGTCCCGACGGTAACCTGGGGACTGGACTTGGAGCTGGAGTCTGGGGTGAGAGGAGGACAAGTTCGGAGCTGGCAGGGCCCGAGACTTCCAAGGAGCCAGATCACCGGCTTTGGAGAACTCTAGAGGCTGCATCCTGCAGTGCTCCAGGGCTGCCTCTGAGTCCCTGCCCTGCCCTGCCCTCGGGCTTCCCCACCTAGGGGACACTTGAGAATTCAGAAGAGGTGGGTCTCAGTCTCACCAAGAACTTTAAGATCAATTACTCTTGTGTTGTTCACAAAGAATTACCTCATTGCGTTCACATGTACGATCACTCATTGCAGTTGGATTCATCAACAAAGAGGTCACATACTATAACAGTTGTGGAATTATTTTTTATTTCTGCAGTCAATAAGATCATTTCGGGAGCGAACCCAAGCCCTTCTTTATGACTGATAAATCTCACCACATAGACATAAGAGACACTTTGGGAGGCTGAGGTGAGAGGATCTCTGGAGTCCAGGAGTTCGAGATCAGCCTGGCAGCTTAGTGAGATCACATCCCTCTAAACAATAACAATCATGAGTAAGCGGCATTTTAAAAACAATCAAAAGTGGGCACCACATAGGAAAAGAGGTCCACGGAAAAGGAAACACCAACGACTCTTAAGGAAATGAAAAGATGCTCGAAGTTTTAAAATTGCAAATAATTCCCATGATGCAAT
>NW_006992558.1:0-604 GCF_000164805.1 Carlito syrichta | reverse complement strand
TAAGATGATGATGATGAGGATGATGATTATTATTACTATGAGTCGGAGTCTCACTCTGTCTCCCAGGCTGGAGTTCAGTGGTATGTTCACAGGCACCACAGCCTCAGCCTGCTGGGCTTAGATGATTCTCCCAATGCAGCCGGCCAAGTAACTGGAACCATACATACCCACCTCTATGCCCCGCTAATTTTTTAACTTACTGTAGAGACGAGATCTCACCAAGTTGCCCATGCCCGTCTTGAACCTTCGGGCTCAGGCAATTCTCTCACCTCTGCCGCCAAAGTGCTGGGATTACAGGTATGAGCCACTATGTCTGACCAACTTCTATCATTACAGAATGGCTATCTAAATTAATGTATTAAAGAACAAACGTTTTTTTCCCCTAAATATGAATTTGAGGTGTTCAATATATGTGTGATGTCTAATGGCATGTTTCTGTACCACGGAACTCTTTTGTACGGGGTGAAATGAAAGACCCTGTTAGAATTGAACAGTAAGCCAGGCTCAGTGGCTCAGCCTGTAATCCCGCACCTTTGAGAGGCTGAGGTGAGTGGATTGCCTGAGCCCACGGGTTCGAGACCCGCCTGGGCAACTTGGCGAGACC
>NW_006992557.1:0-759 GCF_000164805.1 Carlito syrichta | reverse complement strand
TTCACCAGCACAAATAAATGTTGTTTAATATCTTCTTCTGAATCGGCATGGTATCTCCAGCCTATTTGGGAAATTGAAAAGAAACTAATCTTTTCGTGAGAAAAATGATACAACATGAACAACAAATGACTTGAACATGTACGATGATTACTTGCTAATGGAAAAATTGCATTAAAAACTCATGCAAAGAAGTTGACTGAATTACCATTTATACATTTATACATTCTCCTGAGCATCTGTACTCACACTGGGAAATCTACACTGATGGTGGGAATGCAAGCTAGTGCAACCTCTTCGGAAGACAGTGTGGTGATTTCTGAAAGAACTAGAAATTGACCTTCCATATGAACCAGCAATTCCCCTGTTGGGAATACACCTGGAGGAACTCAAATCAATCTACAAAAAAGATACCCACACGTGTATATTTGTTGCAGCTCTATTCACAATAAAAACATGGAACCAACCATGCTGCCCATCGAAGCTGGACTGGATTAAAAAATGTGGTACATATAACACAATGGAATATTATGCAGCCATGAAAAGGACAAACATATAGACTTTACAGCAACTTGGATGGATTTAGAGTTGATCATATTCAGGGATCTATCACAGAAACAAAGAACAGAGAACAATATTTTCTCACTCACAAGCAGACCTTGAACAATTGTCATAATAATATACAAAAGGGAGTGGCAGTAGTGGGAAACTATGGGAGGGGGTTGGACTGACAGATGAGGGAAACTGCAAGTGGAGGGAGGG
>NW_006992555.1:0-739 GCF_000164805.1 Carlito syrichta | reverse complement strand
GTATTTGTATTTCATTTTGTTTGGTATTTTAGCCAATGTTGTTGAATGAACAATAAAATTTGTTTTGATCCTCACATCATAAGTATGCAATTGGGGGTTGGTTATATTACTATGTGAACTGTTTTGCATTTATTATATACACACATATATTTATTTAGGATATATAAATATAGAATCATATATAGTTTTTTAAATATATATATACACATATATATGTGCATGTATATATATATATATGTTTATTTCAGACACATGTGATGAGCCCAAATTCCAAAGAGAAGTTACTCAAATAATTTCCAGTTCAAAAACAAAAGGTACACTATGGAGATTTATTTTCATTATTATGGGTAAGAACAGTTTAAGTTAATTTTTTGGGAGGTTTCTGGAAAGAACAGAAGAATGGTAAGCATTCACTTACTTTAGAAATTAAAAGACAGAGGAATACAGTGTAGATATCCTGCATTTTCACTTGTTCTGATGGTATGTATTTTCTGTGATGTTACAAGAGTAATAGAATTTTATTGATGAAATGTGCTCTTTGGGGTTACCAGCTTAAGTTATAATAGCCATATTTTTCTTTTTTTTTTTTTTTTTTTTTTTTTTTTTTTTTTTGAGTTGGAGTCTCACTCTGTCGCCCAGACTGGAGTGCAGTGGCCGCTCCCGGCCACCGCAGCCTCGACCTGCTGGGCTCCAGTGATCCTTCCGCCTCAGCCTTCTGAGTAGCCGGAATTACAGGCAT
>NW_006992554.1:0-818 GCF_000164805.1 Carlito syrichta | reverse complement strand
CCATTTTCTATAATCTCCAGCAGTGGGACAATTATTTGCTGGGGGCGTACAAGTTCATTGATGTGTAACGCGCTTTACAAATCATGTACCGTCACAAGACTTTCAGGTTCCCAGTGAACAATTACAATTCCATGATGTATGAATCACAGGTGCACAATCTTCAATACAGATTGTTCAAAATGTTCTCCACAATGTTTCAATAAATCATTCATATTATACTCTAAGTTCTAAGCCCTGATTTAAAAACTTTCCAAGTTAACTCTAAGTTCAATCCAATTTTACTAACCTTTAATATTTTTGCCGATTAATATTATTAACTTAACACTATACTATAATCTATAAGTTTACTTAAATGACTTAATTTTATTACCTTAATTTTATACTATTTATTTTTATAATTCTTATAACCTACTACATTTCTATACTGCCCTATGATTGTATATTAATTACCTATGAACTTATCCTTAACCTAAAATTTTATCACAACTTCTATAAATCTCAAATATCTAAACTATTGTCTTTTATACTTTATTAATTACTTATCTTATAATATCATGTCCAAATTCTAATACAACTATTATCCTACTATAATCTATTACAAACCTTATCATTAGTACTAATAAGTATAAAAATTATGAACTTACTCTATGTTCTATAAAACTTAATTCAATGACATTTTAACCTAAAACTTAAATCTGATTGCCTATTACATGGAAACTACCTACGTCTCAAAACCTGCCATGCCACTTTAAAACAATGAACTGCACAGTTGCCATAACGACAGCCGGGGACTGAAGCAAGCTGAAACTTACTGCACG
>NW_006992553.1:0-696 GCF_000164805.1 Carlito syrichta | reverse complement strand
CTCGGTGGGTGACTACAGCTGCATTCTCCATGGTCCCAGTTCGACTAAGGGAGTGGGCATTGTGGTAGAGCCCCAATAGAGGTGTGAAGGCTGGTCTTGGGGCTCACTCCTGTCACCCCAGCACTTTTGGAGGCCATGACGAGAGGATGGCCTGAGCCCTCGTGTTCGAGACGAGTTCAGGCAAATGGCAACAGCTCATCTCTACAAGAAGACAAAAAAATAAGTCGAGTGTGGTGGCACACACTCTGTCATTCTGCCCACTCAGAAGTCTATGGCAGGAGGGTCGCTGGAATCCAGCCAGTGGAGGCTGAGGTGGCCGAGAGTGGGCTCCTGTGCTCTGGCCTCAGCAGCAGAGCATGACACCGACTCAGCATGATGATACCAAACATCACCGCCACAACCACAGGCCAGGCTCAGGGGCTCAGCCTGGCATCCTGGCATTTCAGAAGCTGAGTTGAGTGAACGGCCTGAGGCTGCAGGTTCAAGACCAGCTCAGGACACTGGGCAAGTCCTCGTCTCGGCAATCCAATATAAAACCAAAGATTAGCCGGGCTTGCGGGGGGAAAGCTTATGGTTCCAACCACTCGGGTTGACATTGTGGGATGATCAGCTGAGTCCGGAAGGTGGAGTCTGTGCTGGCCATGAGCATGCCCCTGCACTAGGCCTGTGCAACAGAGCTGGATTCAGACTTCAAAT
>NW_006992552.1:0-722 GCF_000164805.1 Carlito syrichta | reverse complement strand
GATCCCAAATCCATATACAAATGGATACTCTCTTTCTTTTTCCTTTTTCGATTTTTTTTGAGTCGGAGTCTCACTCTGTCGCCCAGGCTGGAGGGTGGTGGTTCACTTCTGGCCACCACAGCCTTGGCCCACCGGGCTCCCATGAGCCTTTCCCCAGCTGTCTGAGGAACCAGAATGACAGGTGTGTGCCCCCATGCCCAAATCATTTGGGGTGGAGGGTAGAGATGAGATCTTGCTAAAATACCTGGGTGGGTCTCAGCTCACAGGTTTGGGCCAACCACTGGCCTCGGTTTCCTAAAGTGCTAGGATGACAAGGCTAAGTCCTAGGGCCCATCCTTGATCTTTCATCAAAAATGAACCAGAAAGTCTGGAGCAACATCACACGTTTGGAATCTCAGCACTCTGGGAGGCCGAGGTGGGAGGATGGCAAAGCCCAGCAGCCCAAGGCCAGCCTGTGCCACACAGGGAGACCCCGTTTCCACATCCAATCAAACATGGGTCTAGGGTCGAGGTGCTCGTCATCCTGGCACTCTGCAGGCTGAGAAGGGAGGATCACGGGAGCCCGTGATTTTGAGGCAGGCAGTGAATGATGGTCATGTCTCCAGGCACCAGCCTGGGCCACAGAGCCAGATCCTGTCTTCAAAAACATGAGAATCGTCACAGATTCTCAACTGTGCTTGGTGTGTTCCCAGGGTTCGCTGTCTTTAGAGCCAGGAAAAATG
>NW_006992551.1:0-531 GCF_000164805.1 Carlito syrichta | reverse complement strand
ATATGGTCAGGGTGTATGGAGAGCTGAGAGGTACAAGAGAGAGGGGTGCAGCACCACCAGATCCAACAACCCAGTGGTGCACGCACTGGGATCCCAGAGATCTGAGTAGATGCAAAGAATTGTGACACAAAAAAGGTTAAGAAAGAAAAGTTTATTTAAAAGTAAGTAAAGAAGTTTTACCTCTCCAAGGTGGGGGAGGACACCAAAGCCTGGAAACATGGTGACAGCCATAGCTCAAAGAGCACATGGCTACCCAGAGTCTAGCAAGGCAATGGCTGCTGTTTGCTTGTGGTTGAGTCCTTTTAACCATTCCCCTTGATGGGGGAAGATCATTAGGTGATTGGGTGGTCGTCTGCTTCCACATCATCACAAAGGGGCAGACAAATGCAGGTACTGATGCCAGGTGATGGATAGCAGGCAGATGGATGGGTTTGTCACATTGTAGTAGGAAAAATAGAGAGATCGTGACACCGAGACTATTATAGGAAGTGGCACTTTATTATGCTGGCTAGCACAGTGGGTCCAAGTATT
>NW_006992550.1:0-557 GCF_000164805.1 Carlito syrichta | reverse complement strand
CCAGAAAAGCCTGGAGCCCTATCTTCAAAGTTCTAAAAGAGAAACAATTTCAACCAAGAATAACCTACCCAGCCAAACTGAGCTTCATTAGTGAGGGAGAATTGAAATCTTTTCCAGACATCCAATCCCTAAGAACCTACGCTACCACCAGACCACCTCTACAAGAAACACTTAAGAAAGTACTGAACACAGAAGAAAAAGAAAAAAGAACAACAGCATTCTTCACAAGAGTACAGGCAAAAGATTAAAAACACACATGAACCAACTCCAAAACCCAAAGAAAGACAACAAATAAACAGGATCACTCTGTAAGAACCTTATGACAGGGATCAACTCTTGCATTTCAATTATTAGCCTAAATGTGAATGGACTAAATGCACCACTGAAAAGACACAGAATGGCAAAATGGATAAAATATCATCAGGCAACAATCTATTGCCTTCAAGAGACTCACCTTACTAGAAAGGACACCCACAGACTCAAAGTAAGAGGATGGGAAACAAACTTTCAGGTGAACGGAATACAAAAGAAAGGAGGAGTAGCGATCTTAATTTCAG
>NW_006992549.1:0-532 GCF_000164805.1 Carlito syrichta | reverse complement strand
AACTGTGCATGGTGTGTTCACAGGGTTACTGGAATTAGAGACAGGAAAAATGGGATTGCTGGGAAATGAAAATGTCCCCCGGGTGAGGGATGTGTCCCTGGCCTTTCTTGGCAGAAGGTCCCCGTTGACGAGTTGGAGGGTTGGCCTGCCTGGGACTCATTTCTCTCCTGAGAGTGGAGAGCCAGCAGTAATTCGGCCAATTAGTTGGGAACTACTGCACCAAATCAGGGGCACCCATTGTAGGAGGTTGGTGCAGGAAGGTTCCAAGGTTGAGGGACCCTTATATGTGGGGGGTGGTGGAGGAAAGACTGAGGGCAGAAGGTTTGCAGAAGAATGTATTTCTATCTCTTTCTTTCTTTCTTTCTTTCTTTCTTTCTTTCTTTCTTTCTTTCTTTCTTTCTTTCTTTTCTTTCCTCACTAGTTTGCCTAGGCTGCTCTCAAACTACCCAACTCTGACCATCCTCTCAGCAAGGTGCTCCCAAACTTCTGGGATCATGGGCTTTCCATTTATTCGATATCATGGTCTTCGGAT
>NW_006992548.1:0-614 GCF_000164805.1 Carlito syrichta | reverse complement strand
GTGTGTGCCATGAAAGCAAAGGAGCAAATCTATTTTGCTGACTGCTGTATTCCCAGCACTTAGCCTGGCACATGGTGGGGTTGGTGTGATTATATAGTTATTGAATGCATTTCTGTCTGTGTGATGGGTATGGGGGTTGTGATGTGTGTCCTGAGCATATGCAGTCTACATGGAGAGAGAGAGAGAGAGAGAGAGAGAGAGAGAGTGTGTGTGTGTGTGCGTGCATGTATTACTTGTCCTGACTGTGTGATGTAGTGGCATGAGCTCCAGAGTGCACTGTGGAATGCCTCAAGGGCCTGAACTGTGTGTTCACACAGACCTACAATAGAGGCCTGCCTCCTCCACTTACAGGTTATGACCTCTCTGAGCCTGACTTCTCATCTGTAAAATGGATACTAATAATTGCAGCTAACACTACTGAGCACTTACTGTATGCCTGGTATTCTACTAGATGCCTCTCATGCATCATTATCTCATTGACTTCCCAACAACCCTAAAAGTAGTCACTACTCTAACTCCCTCTTTACAGAGGGGTAAACAGAAGCTTTCCACAACTTAGTTTATGGTGAAGCCAGTATTCAAACCCAGGCAATCATACTGTAGAATGAACTTCT
>NW_006992547.1:0-729 GCF_000164805.1 Carlito syrichta | reverse complement strand
GACGTCACAGGGAAAATGACACGGGGCTGGCAATTATATACCTCAGCATGCACGATAACAACAGCTAATGCCTTTCTGTGCACAATTATACAACACACATTAGTACACTTATGTCCTAATAATAAATACATTATTTTGCATATTTTCTACCTTCCTACTAACCTTAAGCCACTATAACCTTAACATAAAAAGCTTCATTCAGCCAGGCTCAGTGGCTCAGCCTATAATCCCAGCGTTTTGGGAGGCCAAGGCAAGTGGACTGCCTGAGCCCGCAGGTTCAAGACCAGCCCAGGCAACTTGGCAAGACCTTGTCTCTACAATAAATCAAAAATTAGCTGGGCAGGGTAGTGTGCACCTGTGGTTCCAGTTACCTGGAAGGTTTAGGCAAAAGAATCATCGAAGCCCGGCTGGTCGACCCTGGGATGGCCGTGAGCATGCCACTGCACTCTAGTCTAGGTGATAGAGTAAGACTCCAACTCAAAAAATAAAAATAAAAAACAGATAAAAAGCTTCATTCATCAATATTTTAATATTCCCCAAATAAGCCCTGTTTTTCTATATTTTACCCATAAAAAACACGAATCCAAAATATGGTGGTTTAAAATTGGGCATACTCCTTCACCCAGCAACTTCATTTTTATAAATTTATCTCAAGGGGGATGGAAGCATATGCTATAAGGATTAACCTACAAATGCATTCATCTTAGTATTGTTTACAACAGAGAAACA
>NW_006992546.1:0-727 GCF_000164805.1 Carlito syrichta | reverse complement strand
ATAACAAAGTGCTATAAATATTGTAAGTTTGATAATAACAAACGAGCAGTCCCACATAAGCATCGGTCCGTGTCCATTCATTTGCCAACACTGCTCATCCTTCGGGAAACCCTAAACCCGCTGGAGCAGGACTCCGGCAAGTCTGTCTATGGACACTTGCCCCTGCAAAGACTTTCACGTTCCTACCGGTTCTGTGGCCATCTTGCATCTCCCCAAATATATCATAATTTTAAGTTATGCAGGACGGAAATTGAGGAAGCATGTTATATAAGTATATGCATTTGACATGCAATAATATTTTTCTATATTGTTAATGGGTAAAAACTAGGGATAATATGAAAAACAGACGAAACTAGGCTGGAAAAATGTACCCATTGTGTATTGTACTTCACTTGCTAATTTTCTTCATTGAATGCATATTCATTTTGTACATAAAAGAAAGTAATATAATAATTGAGATTGAGTCGAGTGCGGTGACTCAAGTCTGTAATCCCAGCACTTTGGGAGGCAGAGGCAAGTGGTTTGAGACCAGCCTGAGCAACATAGCAAGACTTCACCTCTATAAAAAATAAAAAAAATCAGCCAGGCCTCGTGGTGCATGCCTGTGGTTCCAGCTCCTTGAAAGACTGAGGTGGAAGGATCACCTGAGTCCAGCAGGTGGTGACTGCGGTGGCCATGAGAGTGCCACTACACTCAAGCCTGACAGTGAGACTCCAACTCAACAAAG
>NW_006992545.1:0-724 GCF_000164805.1 Carlito syrichta | reverse complement strand
TTTTTTTGAGTTGGAGTCTCACTCTGTCACCCAGACTGGAGTGCAGTGGCCGCTCCCAGTCACCGCAGCCTCGACTGCTGGGCTCCGGGGATCCTTCCACCTCAGCTTTCCGAGTAGCCGGAATTACAGGCATGCGCTACCACGCCCGGCTGATTTTTTGATTTATTGTAGAAATGAGGTCTCGCTGCCCAGGCGGGTCTCGAACCTGCGGGCTCAGGCAGAGATTAGGTTTTGAGGCAAAAATTTATTTGACAATTACCCTTTTAAGTTTTTTTAGCCAGATGCCCTGTTAGAAAGCAATATAAACAGTATGTAGTCCAACTTTTCCTTAATTATTAGAATGAGTTGTATTTTCTTAATCTGCCTGCCAGATGAAGGAGTTGGCTTATACTTTAGGGCCATAATTTTTCTGAAAATTATGTTTCTTTAAATGCTGAGGTCACATTCCTATATCATGGTCAGTGTAAAGAGATGCTCATACAATGGGAGTTACAAAGGGCTTGGGACTCACTGCTGAGCACCAACCTCAGTTTCCTTCCAGGGCATGTGCCCATCAATGGCATGGTGGTACCCCAAGTCCACAACTGTAGACATTGTTCTCTTTCTCATTCTCCCCTTGGCCCCACACTTGTATAATTAAATAGGTAAGTACACAAACGGAAATGCACAGAGGATGCAACCCTAGTTTGCTTGGGTACTTTTTCATTGTTATACTTTCTGAACG
>NW_006992544.1:1490-5220 GCF_000164805.1 Carlito syrichta | reverse complement strand
CCTCACTGCTCAGCTCACTCACCAGCTGACTAGTTAATTCTGACCAATCGGCTCACTTGCCAGCTGACTAAATTCAGCTGAGCAGTCATCTCACACACCAGCCAACTCTTTAAGTCAGCTGACCATTCGACTCACCTACAGGCCGACTAGTTAAGTCAACTGACCAATCGGTTCACTCACCAGTGAAATTGTTAGTTCAGTTGACCAATCGACTCACTCACCAGTAGTCTAGTTAAGTCAGCTAACCTGTTGGCTCAATTGCCGGCTGACTAGTTAAGTCAGCCATTCAGTCGGCCTACTAGCCATCCAACTAGTTAATTTAGCTAACCAATCGGGCGACTAGAGGGCCAACTTGTAAGTTGACAATTTCGGTCTGATAACTAGTTGGTCGATGAGTTAGGTCAACTAACAAGTTGGCCAACTTATCGGATGACTAGTTAGGTCAGCAAATTATTCAGCCAACTAGTTAACCAAGCTAACTAGTGGGCCAACTCGTAAGTCAACTAGTTTACCCAACTAAATAGACGGCCGTCTATGGGCCAACTTTTTAAGCCAGCAAACAAGTCAGCTGAATAATCCGCCAATGTATTAAACCAGCTAACTAGTCAGCCGACTCTTCAGCCAACAATTTAAGTCACCTATTTATCTCACTAACCGCCTAGTTAATTCAGCTAGATATCTCGTTTGCCAACTAAATAAAACAGTTAGCTAACTCGTTAACCAACTTGTTTAAATCAGCTAGCTATCTCATTAGCCAACTAGTTATGTCAGTTAGCTAAGTCAGCTAGCTAACCAGCTAACTACCTAAGTCAGCAAGATAAATCAGGTAGCTCTGTTGTTAGCTAACTATTTAAGTCAGATACTTAAGTCTGCTTCCTGACTAGTTAGCTAATTAATTAAGTCAGTTAGCTATTTCAGCTAGTAAAATAGCTAGCTAACTATTTAATTCACGTAGTTAGGTTACCAAGCTAAATAGTTAAGTCTGCCAGTTAAGTCAGCATGTTAAGTCAGTTTTCTAATTTTGTCAGCTGGTTAAGACAGCTAGCTAACTAGTCAACTAACGGGTTAACTTAGCAGGTTGAGTCAGCTAGTTAGCTAGTTAACTAACATATTAAGTCAGCTGGTTGAGTCACCTAACTAGTAAGTAAGAAAACGGGTTGAGTCACTTGGTTGAGTAGGCTAGCTAGCCAGTTAGCTAATGAGTTAAGTCAGCTGAATGAGTCAGCTAGCTACCTAGCTAGCTAATGATTTAAGTCAGCTTGTTGTGTCAGCAAGCTAGCTCATTACCTAACGAGTTAAGAAAGATAATTAAGTCACATAGCTAGCATGTTAGATAATGTGTAAGCTAACTAGTTAGCTAGTTGGTTAAGTCAGCTAGCTAGCTAGGCAGCTAACTATTTAAGTCAGCTGGCTAGCTAGATAGCTAGCTAGTTACGTCAGCTAGCTAAGTCAGCTGGCTAGCCAACTGGCTAGCTAGGGATTGAGTTAGTTAGGTCATTTGGCTAGCCAGTTGGCTAACTGGTTAATTCAGCTACTTAAGAGAGCTGGCAAGCCAACTGACAAGGTTGGTAGCTAACTAGTTATGTCAGCTAGATAGCTATTGGCTAGCTAGTGATGTCAGTGAGTTAAGTCACCTGGTTAGCCAACTGTCTAGCTGGTTAAGTCAGCTAGCTTAGTCAGCTGTCCAGCTAGCTGCATAGTTAGATAGCTAGCTAGATAATTCAGGGTGCTAGCAAGCAGGCTAGCAGTTCAAGTCATCTAGTTAAGTCAGCTGGTTAGCCTGCTGGCTAGGTAGGTAGCTAGCTAGTTAAATGAGCTGGCTACCCAGCTTGCTAGCATAAGTCAGCTAGATAAGTCAGCTGGCTAGCCAGCTGGCTAGATAGGGAGCCAGCTAGTTAAGTCAGCTGACTAGGCAACTGACTAGCTGTTTAAGTCAGCTAGTTAAGTCAGCTGTCAACCAGCTGGCTAGCTAGCTAAGACAACTCATTAAGTCAGTTGGATATACAGCTGGTTAGCTAGTTAAAAAGCTAGTCAATTCAGATGGCTATCCATCTGGCAAGCTAGTTATTTCACCTAGTTAAATCAACTGGCTAGCTAGGAAGCCAGCTATATGTCAGTTAGTTATGTCAGCTAGCTAGGTAGTTAAGACAGCTAGTTAAGTCAACTGGCTAGCTAGATAGCTAGCTAGGTAGCTAGCTAGGTAGCTAGCTAGTTGTGCCAGCTAGTTAAGCTAACTGGCTAGCTAAGTAGCTAGCTGTTTAATTTAGCTAGTTAAAGCAGCTTGCTTGCTAGTTGTCAGTGAGTTAACTCAGCTGGATAGCTAACTGCCTAGCTGTGAAGCAAGTTAATTACGTCAACTGGCTAGCCAGTTAGCTAGCTAGTTATGCAAGCTTGTTAAGAAAGCTCACTAGCAATCTGGATAGCTAGGTAGCTAGGTAGTTTAGTCAGCTGGCAAGACAGCAGGCTACATAGGTGGCTAGCTAGTTAAGTCAGATGGCTATCCAGCTGACTAGCTAGGTTCCTAGGCAGTTAAGACGACCTGCTAGACCACTGGCTACCTGATTACATCAACTAGTTAAGTCAGATGTCTAACCAGCTGGCTGGCTATGTAGTAAGCAAGTTAAGTCAGCTGGCTAGCCAGCTGGCTAGATAATTAAGTCAGCTAGATAATTCAGCTGGCTTCTCAGCTTGCTGGCGAGTTAGCTATCTAGTTAAGTCAGCTGGCTAGTTAGCTGGCTAGCTGGTCAAGTCAACTCATTAATTCTGCTTTCCATCCAGCTGGCTAGCTAATTAAGTCAGATAGTTAAGTCAGCTGACAAACCAGCTGACTAGTAGGTAGCTAGCTAGTTAAATCAGCTAGTTATCACAGCTGGATAACTAGGTAGCTAGTTAATTAAGCCAGCTAACTAAGTCAGCTGTCTAACTGGTTAAGTCAGTTAGTTAAATCAGCTGGCTAGCCAGCTGCATATGAATGTAGTTATCTAGTTAAGTCAGAAGGGTAGCCAGCTGGCTAGCTAGTTATGTCACCTAATTAAGTCAGCTTCCTGGCCATCTGATTAGCTAGGTAGTTAAGTAGGTACGTTGGAAAGTCAGTGGGCTATGTAGGTAGATCAGTTGTTAAGTCAGTTGGCTAGCCATTGGGCTATCTAGTTATATCAGCTAGATAAGTCAGCTTGTTATCCAGCTGTCTAGCTAGGTAGATAGCTACTTAAGTTTGATGGCTAGCCAGCTGAATACTTCATTAAGACAGCTAGTTAACTCAGCAGGCTAGGCTGCTGGCTAGTTAGTTAGCTAGGCAATTAATTCAGCTGGCTCTCCAGTTTACCAGCTAGTTAAGTCAGCTAGTTTACTGAGCTGACTAAACAGCTGGATAGCTAGTTAAGTCAGCATGTTAATTCATTTGTCAAGTCAGCTTGCTAGCTAATTAAAAAGCTACTTAAGTCAGATGGGCAGCCATCTGGATCTCTAGATATTTCAGCTAATTAAGTTACCTGGCTAGCTAGGAAACTAGCTAGTTAAGTTAGCTAGATACATTGGCAATCTAGCTAGTTAAGCCACCTAGTTAAGTTAACTAGCTATATGATAGATAGCTGGGTAGCTAACTAGTTAAATAAGCTATTTATGTCAGTTGGCTAGGTAGATAGCTGACTCGTTTACTCAGATAGTTAAGTCAGCAGTGTAGCTAGTTAAGTCAGTTAGTTAAGTCAGCTGTCTAGCCAGCTGCCTACGA
>NW_006992544.1:0-1470 GCF_000164805.1 Carlito syrichta | reverse complement strand
CCAGTTAAGTCAACCTGCTAGCCCACTGTCTAGGTAGGTAGCTAGCTAATAAAGTCAACTGGCTAGCTGGCTGGCTAGCTAGTTTAGGCAGCTATTTAGGAGACCTGGCTAGACGGCTGGCTAGCTTGGTGGTCAGCTAGTTAAGCCAGCTGCCTAGCCAGATGGCTATCTACTTAAGTCAGCTAGTTAAGACAGCTGGTTCAACGGCTGGCTAGCTAGGTGGCTCACAAGTTAAGATGGCTGGTTAACAAGGTGGTCAGGTAGGTGGCCATTTAGTTAAGCCGACTGGCTAGATTGCTGACCAGCAGGGTGGCTGGATAGTTAAGCCGGGTGGCTGTCATACTGTCCAGCCAGCCAGCTGGCTATTTAATTCAGCCAGGAAGCCTGCTGGCCAGTCCTCTAGCTAGCTAACTGGCTGCCCAGCCAACTATCCAGCCAGGTAGCTAGCTAGTTAAGTAAGCTGGCTTTCCGTCTGGATAACTAAGTAGCTGCCTAGTTAAGTCAGCTGGCTAGCCAGCTAGCCAGCCAACTATCTAGTCAGCTAGTTAAGTCAGCTAGCTAGCCACCTAACTATTTAAGTCAGCTAGCAAGTCAGCTAACTATTCAGCTACTTAGTTAAGTCAGCTAGGTAGTCAGGTTGCTTGTCAGCTAGCTATTTAAGTCAGCTATCTAGTCAGCTAACTGATCAGCAAGATACTTAAATCAGCTAGCCAGCTAACTAGCCAGTTAGCTAGCTAGTTAAGCCAGCTAGATAGACAGCTAGATAGCTTGTTTGCTAGCTAGTTATGTCAGCCCATAGCCAACTAGCTAGTCAGCTATCTAGTTATGTCAGCTAGCAAATCAGCTAGTTACTTAGCTAACAAATGGACTAGCAAATCAGCAAGCTAGTCTGCTAAATAGTGGTCTCATTTGCTTTCCATCAGTTCAACTAAATAGTCTGCTCACTCACCTGCCAACCAGCCAGGAAACTAGTCGGCTAACTCACCAGCCAAAAGTTCAACTAACTCGTCAGCTTTCTCACAGGCCAACAGGACAGCTAACTAGTCAGCTTGCTCGCCAGCTGACTTATTAAGTCAGCTCACCAATGGCTTTCTCGCTGGATGACTAGTTAAGGCATCTCACCCTTGGGCTCACTCGATGGCCAAATAGTTAATTTGGCTCACCAGTCTGATCACTCACCGGCTGACTAGTTAAGTCTTCTGACCAGTCGCCTCACTCACCAGCCGACTAAATTAAGCTGACCAGTCAGCTCACTCACTGGTAGATTAGTTAAGTTAGTTGACCAGTCGGCTCACTCGCCAGCTGACTACTTAAGTTAGCTTACCAGTCGACTCTCTCACTGGCCGACTTGTTAAGTCAGCTGACCAGTTACTTGTTTCACCCACCGACTAGTTAAGTCTGCTCTCCTGTTGGCTTACCCGCTGGCCGACTAGTTAAGTCAGGTAACCGGGTCCACCAACTAGCCGTCCA
>NW_006992543.1:0-628 GCF_000164805.1 Carlito syrichta | reverse complement strand
CTGCTGATCCTGCATCTCTCTTGCTCCTGGGCGGGAAGGCACATCTGCCTGTATTCTGGGATTTGTAGAAATTCCACTGTCAGAATTTTTTTTTTTTTTTTGAGTCGGAGTCTCACTCTGTCACCCAGACTGGAGTGCAGTGGCTGCTCCCGGCCACCGCAGCCTCGACCTGCTGGGCTCCGGTGATCCTTCCGGTCAGTCTTCCAAGTAGCTGGAACTACAGGCGTGTGCTACCACGCCCGGCTAATTTTTAATTTTTATTGTAGAGATGAGGTCTCACCAAGTTGCCCAGGCGGGTCTCGAACCCGCAGGCTCAGGCAATCCACTCACCTCAGCCTCCCAAAGTGTGGGATTACAGGCTGAGCCACCAAGCCTGGCTCAGAATTTCTTAGATTTTTTTTTTTTCTCCCGAGTTGGAGTCTCACTCTGTCACCCAGGCTGAAGTGCAGTGGCATGCTCACGACCACCGCAACCTTGTCCTGCTGGGCTCAGGCCATTCTTCCACCTAGTTTATTCCACTCAAGTTTATTCTAGGGACTACCTTCAGTTTGCAAGAACAGAACAGTTCCTGGAATAATTAAAACTTTAAGATATTTCTTGCTATTAAAATAATTTGAAAAATAGCCAA
>NW_006992542.1:5065-10195 GCF_000164805.1 Carlito syrichta | reverse complement strand
TTATTTATATTTCCAACCGCTTCCCCGAGCTACCCCCACTGCCTTGGCTCCACCTCAGATCACCAGGCATGAGATTCTCAAAAGGAGCAGGCAAACTAGATCCCTCACATGCAGAGCTCACAATAGGGTTTGTGCCCCTGTGAGAATCTAATGCCACCCTGATCTGACAGGAGATGAGGTTCAGGCAGTAATGCGAGTGATGGGGAGCATCTGTAAATATAGATAAAGCTTTGTGCTCTGGTCCACCTCTCGCCTCCTGCTGTGTGGCCTCTTTCCTAACAGGCCATTCATGGTCTGGGGCTTGGGGACCCCAAAATAGAAAATATAATAAAAATCCTGGCTCCACCTGCTCATCCCTTCACAACCTCCTGGCCTCCACTGAAACTCTTCTTGTCTCCACAGCTTTTCCTTTGCCTGAACATTGTCTAGTTGAAATCACACATGTGCAGTTATTTTAGACTGGCTCCTTGCACTTAGTAACATGTATCAAAACCTCCTTAATGCTTTTCCATGTCCCAAGAGCTCATTTCTTTAATGCTGAATGACAGACCATTGTCTGATGGCCACCACTGATCCATCCATTCCCCACTGAAGGATATCTGGGTCATGTACAAGTTTTGGCAACTATGGGTAGGACTGCTATAAACATTCATGTGGCAGTGTCTGAGGAGTCATAAATTTTCACCATATTTGTGTAAATACCAGGGAACGTAATCTCTGGATTATATGGTAAAAGGATGATTAGTCTTCTAAGACACTGCCAAACTGTCTTCCAAAGTGGTTGCCCTGTTGGGCGCTTGGGAGGCCAAGGCAGGAGAATTGCTTGAGCCCAGGAGTTTGCTGGCAGTGAATGCATTTCTGCTGCTCCACCTCCTCACTGGCCCATATTGTGTTGGGTTTTCCCCACCCCAATAGGTGTGCGATGGCATTCTACAGTCATCTGAACTGACTGTTGCTAGATAACATGCAATGTCCTCTTTTCACATGCCTGTCTGCTATCTGCTTTTGTGAAATGTCGGTCATGTGTTTTGCCCATTTTTTAGTTGGGTTGTTTCTTTTTTTACTGTTGAGTAGTACAAGAATTTGTCTATGTTGGATACCAATTCTTTATCAGATGTGCTGGTACAAACATTCTCTCCCACTAACTTTATGTCATCTGTCTTATAAATTCAAGGATTGTGATATTTCTTCAGTCTCTCTTCTTTTGGATATCTGAGAACCCTGACTTTTATTTATTTTTGACTTTAGACTAAATTCAAAGTAACCGCTAGTTTTTGAATGACAGAGAGCAAAGGAAATCTTGGTCAAACAAATAGTAGTGACTGTGCTCCTTTCACAGACACTTTGAAACACAGATTGTTGTATTGTGTTTTCTAGCAAATTGAAGAAAGGACTATCAACTTAAACAAGAACGCTTTCTATCTGAATAATTTTAGATGGCTAGCTTTATTACGCAGTTTACTGTTTTACCTATCTGCTTAAATAGTAAATATTGAACATAACTGAAACTCTTTACTATGATTTTTAAATCATAAGACAATAGTGCATCAAAAAAACAAGAACAGAGTGCTGTGATAAAAAGGAAAAACCAAAGAGTAAGAACAGGCTCTTGAAAATTAAAAATGCTATTGTCTAAATAAATTGTGTAGAGTGTCCCAAAAGTAGGGCCAAGGAAATCATCTGGAAAATAAGAAAGAAAAGAGAAAGAGAGAGAGACTGAGAGAGAGAGAGAGAGAGAGAGAGAGAGAGAAAGAATGGAACACTGTAAGAAAAACCACCTTACAAATCAACTCAGGAAATCTCTATCCAGTCAATAGGTAGCTTAAAAATAAGCCAGAGACTGGCCACATGCAGAAGATTGAAGCAGGACTCTTACCTATCCCCATACACAAAAATTAACGCTAAATGGATCACAGATTTAATATAAAACCTCAAACTGTAAGAACCTTTGAAAATGCAGGAGTCACTCTTAAGGAAGTTGAAATTGGCCCCCAATTCCTGATCAAAACACAAAGTGCCCATGCCATAAGAGATAAGATAGACAAGTGGGACCTTATTAAACTGACAAGCTTCTGCAAAGCCAAGATACCATCACAAGAGCAGGGAGACAGACTGAGAAAAATATTTTCCAACTCCAGGTCTGACAAAGGCCTAACATCAAGGATCTACAAGAAACTCAAACATGCTGAAAAGAAAAAAACAAACAGCCCATTACAAAGTGGGCTAAAGATATGAATAGACACTTCTCAAAAGAAGACATTTGAGCAGCCAACAGAAAAATGGAAAAAATGTTCAGCCTCACTAGTCATCAAGGAGATACAAATTAAATCTACACTGAGATACCACCCAACTCCAGTCAGAATGACCATCAACAATAACTCAAAAAATAACAGATGCTGGAGAGGATGTGGCAAAAAGGGGACACTTCTACACTGTTGGTGTGAGTGTAAGCTAGTACAGCCTCTGTGGAAATCAGTGTGGTGATTTCTAAAAGTTCTTAAAATTGACCTTCCATATGATCCTGCAATCCCCCTACTGGGAATACATGTGGAAGAACTCAGGTCACTCTATGAAAAAAGATTCCTGCACACATATGTTTATCGCAGCATTTTTCACAATAGCAAGAACATGGAACCAACCGTGTTGCCCATCAAAAGAGGACTGGATAAAAAATGTGATACATATATGCAATGGAATACTATGCAGCCATAAAGAAGAACAAAATCATATACTTTGCAGCAACCTGAATGGAATTAGAATTTATAATACTGAGTGATCTCTCACAGAAACAAAGAGCTGAGTACCATATGTTCTCACTCATGAGTGGATCTTGAACAACTACCATATTATTGTAGGAAAAGAACTGAAAGTGGTGGGAAACTGAGGGAAGGAGGGTGGGAAGTGGGGAGCTGGGATTGACAGTAGTCGATGTCCGCTTGGGGAAGAGGGAGCACACCTCATCAATAAGGGTACCAGTACAAGGAACATTTGTGTACCCAACCCTAAATTGTACCCCACAATTTTAAAATAAAAATTAAAACAGAAAAAAAAGCCAGAGACATTATAGGGGAGTAGTTTGTCAAAGATATAGTAAAATAAGTTGTCCAAAAATGGAGGCATGGGAATGTCCACCTAAACAATGGCCAACATCGGGAATGGAGAAAGACCAGCACCAGAAAACATCAGAATTGAAAACAGATCCTAAAAGCTTGCTGGGAGACAGTCACATCACATGTGAAGGACCAAGCATAAGAATGATCACGTAATGCCCTTGCAAATTATCATGGTGAAAGTAGAATAAAGACCTTTTGGGCCTGCAAATCCTCAGCAACATTGACCTTCATGCCCTAAGACTCAGGAGAGTTTGTGCTGTTGGAAAAGCAGGGCCCACAAGGGGATGTCTCCCCTTCTGGGAGTCCCAACGTGAGAACATCTGAAAGGGAAATCCCAGCAGGGGCTCCTGCAGCAGGCCTGTGAGGTTGCCTTTAGAGTGGATGGGAGGACATAGGCTTGGGGAAGCTAGGAGAGGGATTGTGGGCAGGAATCCAATGTGTCTGAGGGTGTGGGAAGCAACAGAAGATAGCTGGCCTCAAGCAATCCTGCGGCCTTGACCTCCCAAATCACTGTGATTACAGCCAATGTGCCCAGCTGGGGTCCCTATTTAAGCCTTGGAGTTTGAAAACTAGCAACAGGTATATTCAAAAGTAACCAAATAAAGAAAAGCCAATCACCCAGTCCCAGAAAAAATAATGTACAGCAAAGGAAAGCTATCCAAGCTGGAAACAGTGGTTTATGCCTGTGACCCAGCAGTTTTAGAGCCTGAGGAGGGAGGATTGCCTAAGCCCAGGAGTTGCAGACCAGCTTGAGCAACTTAGTGAGACCTAGTCTCTATAAATATATATATAAATAAATAAATAAATAAATAAATAGTGGAACCTGGTGTCATGTGCCTGTAGTCCCAGCTACTCAGGAGGTCAAGGAGAAAAGATCACCTGAGCCCATGAGGTTGAGGTTGTGTTGTGCCAGGATTGTGCCACTGCACTTCAACCTGGGCAACAGATTAAGACCCCAACTCAACAACAAGGACAACAACAAAAATAGGTAACTTATTTTCAAATAAGGGAAGTACTATTGAATAAGAATATTTTCGAAGTACATTTCAGGAAAGTTTGAGTTACCAGATTGCTAAATGTAGCACTGTCAACACCTTGAAAAATACAGAGAACTGTGCTCCTTTGGCCCTGCTGTTCTCAGTGGTCATCCTCATACTTGGCTGTGCATTGTGTAAGGTCCCCATACAGCCCATCCCCCTTCCCCCTGTGATTAACATCTGGTGTGGAGTGGTACGTTAGTTACAATTCATGAGCCAATATCAATGCGGGATTTGTTTTGGTCAAAGGTCTCACTCTGTTGCTTGTGCTGGAGTACAGTGGCGCAATCACGGCCACCACAGCCTCAACCTCCCAGGTTTAGGAGGTCCTTCTGCCTCAGCCTCCTGATTAGATAGGACTACAGGCATGCCCTATCATGCCTGGATAGCTTTTTATTTTCTGTAAAGATGAGATCTCGCACCCCTGGGCTCAAGCAATCCTCTTACCTGGTCTCCCAAAGTCCTGGGATTACAAGCATGAGACACCTCACTCACCCACTTCCTGAAGAACAACACAAGCACTTATAGCAAGGACTGTTGCTCCACTGGGCAGTGGGGGGTTGGGGGTTGGGAGAGTAGAGCACTACTGACACTAAATGTTTGCAGATCTTCTCCACTGCAGGTTTGCTTTTCATTTTCCATTTCAGCCAGAATGAAAACATTCTGGTTTTAGGCTAACACCTTAAAACCTGTTTTTTCTTCTTTTCTTTTCTTTTTTTGAGTTGGAGCTTCACTCTGTTTCCCAGGCCGGAGTGCAGTGACATGACCATGGCTCATCACAGTCTCCACCTCCTGGACTGAGGCAATCCTGAGCTGTGTTCAACACCATGCCTGACTTTTTTTGTTTACTTTTTGTGAAGACAGTGGGGGGAGGAGGGAGGGGCGTGTGTTTGTTTGTATCTGGGGAGGCAGTGGAGTCTCACTATGATGTTCAGGTGAGTCTTAAATGCCTGGCCTCAAGCAATCCTGCGGCCTTGACC
>NW_006992542.1:4075-5045 GCF_000164805.1 Carlito syrichta | reverse complement strand
ATCCTAAAAGCTTGCTGGGAGACAGTCACATCACACGTGAAGGACCAAGCATAAGAATGATCACGTAATGCCCTTGCAAATTATCATGGTGAAAGTAGAATAAAGACCCTTTGGGCCTGCAAATCCTCAGCAACATTGACCTTCATGCCCTACGACTCAGGAGAGTTTGTGCTGTTGGAAAAGCAGGGCCCACAAGGGGATGTCTCCCTTTCTGGGAGTCCCAACGTGAGAACATCTGAAAGGGAAATCCCAGCAGGGGCTCCTGCAGCAGGCCTGTGAGGTTGCCTTTAGAGTGGATGGGAGGACATAGGCTTGGGGAAGCTAGGAGAGGGATTGTGGGCAGGAATCCAATGTGTCTGAGGGTGTGGGAAGCAACAGAAGATAGTGTTTGAAAATTTGCAACAGGTATATTCAAAAGTAACCACATAAAGAATAGCTAATCACCCAGTCCCAGAAAAAATAATGTACAGCAAAGGAAAGCTATCCAAGCTGGAAACAGAGGCTTATGCCTGTGACCCAGCAGTTTTAGAGCCTGAGGAGGGAGGATTGCCTAAGCCCAGGAGTTGCAGACCAGCTTGAGCAACTTAGTGAGACCTAGTCTCTATAAATAAATAAATAAATAAATAAATAAATAAATAAATGAATGAATGAATGAATGAATGAATGAATGAATGAATAAATAAATAAATAAATAAATAAATAGTGGAACCTGGTGTCATGTGCCTGTAGTCCCAGCTACTCAGGAGGCCAAGGAGAAAGGATCACCTGAGCCCATGAGGTTGAGGTTGTGTTGTGCCATGATTGTGCCACTGCACTTCAACCTGAGCAACAGATTAAGACCCCAGCTCAACAACAAGGACAACAACAAAAATAGGTAACTTATTTTCAAATGAGGGAAGTACTATTGAATAAGAATATTTTCGAAGTACATTTCAGGAAAGTTTGAGTTACCAGATTGCTAAATATAGCA
>NW_006992542.1:0-4055 GCF_000164805.1 Carlito syrichta | reverse complement strand
TCAAGCAATCCTCTACCTGGTCTCCCAAAGTCCTGGGATTACAGGCATGAGCCGCCTAACTCACCCACTTCCTGGAGAACAACACAAGCACTTATAGCAAGGACTGTTGCTCCACTGGGCAGTGGGGGGTTGGGGGTTGGAAGAGTAGAGCACTACTGACACTAAATGTTTGCAGATCTTCTCCACTGCAGGTTTGCTTTTCATTTTCCATTTCAGCCAGAATGAAAACATTCTGGTTTTAGGCTAACACCTTAAAACCTGTTTTTTCTTCTTTTCTTTTCTTTTTTTGAGTTGGAGCTTCACTCTGTTTCCCAGGCCGGAGTGCAGTGACATGACCATGGCTCATCACAGTCTCCACCTCCTGGACTGAGGCAATCCTGAGCTGTGTTCAACACCATGCCTGACTTTTTTTGTTTACTTTTTGTGAAGACAGTGGGGGGAGGAGGGAGGGGCGTGTGTTTGTTTGTATCTGGGGAGGCAGTGGAGTCTCACTATGATGTTCAGGTGAGTCTTAAATGCCTGGCCTCAAGCAATCCTGCGGCCTTGACCTCCCAAATCACTGTGATTACAGCCAATGTGCCCAGCTGGGGTCCCTATTTAAGCCTTGGAGAAACTGAGACCCAGAGGAGTCAAGGATTGTGAGTCAAAATGGGAAGACTTCACAGACCTGTCTTCATTCAAAGTCTTCCAGGGTCTTTATCCCTTGGTTCCAGTGCTGAAGTTTTACTATTACTTAAGAATCACATCAGAAAAATCAAAATGTGTGAAAGCCATGTTTTCTGAGGGCTTTTTAAAAAAATGACAATCTTTTAAAGAAATCGATGCAATTGCACTTGTTATTAATTTTTTTTGAAAGTAGTATTTATTGAGAGAACATATACGTTCCACCAGTGGGAGGGGACCCCGAAGGGTTGCCTGCACTTAAGAATTTTTAAATTATGTAAGTCATTGGAGAAATTGTTTTTTGGCCAAAGTTTTCAGTGGATGCACTTGGTACCCAATAACACCACAGCTCTGAACCAACTTTTATGCTGAATAATCTGATCCATTTTCTTCCTATGAAAGAACACGTGAGCTCTGAGTTGCAAGATGTGAACTTTCTCATAATAATGTTCCTATCAAAATTCTGAGAATGACTTTTTTCTCATAGTAAATGTGATTGACAGCAACATTCTTAACATAAAAACGGTCCTCACTCCGCATACCTGAAAACATGGTTTCCATGGACACTTTTGGGTGTTGGGCTTTAAGTTTTACAGAGAGATGGAACGAGCACCCCTAGGTGGTCAGCAGCTGCAGAACCCTGAAGCCACAGGACCACAGCTGTGTTCAGAACCCGGCAGTGCTGGCTTTGGTCCCCTCTGTGCCTCTATTTCTCCATCTGACTAACTGGCAGCCTGTGTGGGCAGCAGATTGCCCTACACGATTCACCAGTCACCTGAGGAAAGTACCCCACGGGCAGTGCATGAGAAAATGTCATGTGTCAATACGGCGATGACAAGGCAGCAGGCCTGCTGTGATCGGGTGTCCTGGGACTTTCAAAGGCCCACTCTGCTCTTGCTGACCTGTGGCCTTGGACCAGGGATGCTCTTTGTGCCCCCTTTGCATTGCCTGTGACGTGGGGTGAGGAGCTTAGCATAGTCAGATAGACACCATTGTTGTGAGGATTAAATCTGTGGCATGCTTCTGAGGCACTTCAGCCTGGATAACACAGTGAAATCCTGACAAAAAAATATATATACATGTATATGTGGCATGCTTAGAGTGGCACCTGGCAACACAGCGTTACCAGCACTTACTGTTTTAACTACAGAGAGGATAGGATCCGGATTTTACTCTTTGAATGCTCAATCTGGTTCAGTCAAGAATGTGAAGTATCTGGAATATCAGCATGGCTCATTTTGCTCCATATGTTGATGAAATCGCAGCTCCATCTAAAAGCACCCTGAGTAAAAAATATCTCAAGAAGCCTGGGCAACATGGCAAGACCCTGTCTCTACAAACATCAAAAAATTAGCCAGACATAGTGGCACCCACCTATGGGCTGAGGTAGGAGGATAGCCTGAGCCCAGATCAAGGCCTGCAATAGTTGTAATTGTGCCATTTCACTCCAGCCTGGGTGGCAGAGGGAGACTTTGACTTAAAAAAAAACCAGAAAACCCTCAATAGAGTGTTTTCTAAGTGTGTGTGTCACTGGGAGAAATAGCTTTCTGGATGTTAGCAGATGTTACTTCAAGCATTCTGTGGTCAGGTAAACATGGCAAATGTAGCTGACCCCCTTTTTCTGTAGTTCTCAGACTTCCAGATTTTAAGTGTGCCAGGGGAGCATCTATGCCAAAGACACAGCATTCAGAGATTGCAGCCCAGTACGGCCAAGGAAGTCTTCCTTCTCTGGTGTTATTTATTTGTTCATGTATTTATTTATTTTATTTTTAATTATTTTTAAAGCAGGATTTATCGAGAAGACAGAAAAGTTCTCAGAGTGAGAGGGCACCTGAGGAACTAGGTTTAGAGATCAGCTTTCCATGGACATTCTGAGATGTGACCTTCATAGGTTCTTGACTCTCATAAACCTGACTCCATCGTGACCAACCCAAGGCCTGTGGGCACAGTTATCAATACATGCTCACACTCCTTACTTGAGCAGCCACTGCGGAGCCTACTAAAGTAGATGGGTGGAATAGAAGGCAAGACAGAGCTGTGCACACAGATAGTCCCTGATTTTTATTACAGTGTATTTTATTTTCTAGAAATTGTATCAGAAAGGAGGACTGTAAAAACAAAACTACAAACAAATAAAAGTCAGCAGAGCTCACCATTCTGCTGCAATCAGGTCAAGTTCACCATCTACCCACAAACCCTGCATGTCCACTTTCGGTCACGAGAGGGCGCTGCACGGCCAGTTAGTGAAACTTCAGGAGAGCTGATGGTTTTCCAAGACATGTTGGGAAAGGGGCACATAAGTGAATTATCAAGGAAGCCTGAAATTTAGGTCCTGGGAGTCTCACTGTATAGTTTAGAATAAAGTGCAGTGATGCAATCATGGCTCACTGCAGCCTCAGCCTGCTAGGTTCAAGTGATCTTGTGGTCTCAGGTTCCCAAGTAGTTGGGACTACAGGTGTGTGCCACCACACCCAACTATGATTTTGAATTATTGTAGAGAGAAGGTCTCAGTAGGTCATCCTGGATGGATATAAGTACTTTAAAGCAAGGGTCCTTAACTCCTCTGCCATGAACAGGATTGGTACTTGTTAATGAACTGTTAGAAACCAGGCCACACAGTAGCCGGTGAGTGACAAGCCAGTGTAGCTCCACTTTCTATCAGATCAACTGTGGCATTAGAGTCTGAAAGGAGCATAAACCTTCTTGTGAACTGTGCATGCGAGGGATCTAGGTGGTGTACTCCTTATGAGTCGGACTGCACATTCACAAAAACAGTCCCTAATGCCAAAAGTTGAGGGACTGCAGGTTTAAAGGACATGTTGATGTTAAACAAAGACACTTGCTGTTAACAAAGTGCTTCAATTTACAGAAGATACATTTCTGTGGATTGGAATAAACCAAGAATTTCGATGGCACATCCCTGGGCATCCTCCTGACAGTCCTGATTTGCCTTGTTTTCACGTCTTTTTGTTTTCTACTTTTAACAAAACTGTAAAGGGTGCCATTTTTTCTTTAGGTAATGATGCAAAAAAGACAATATTGACACTGTTAAATACCAAAGTTCCTCCATTCTCTAGAAATGATCTGAATGGATGGTATCATCGTTTAAAAAATTTGTGGTGGTATTTTCTGACTCTGTCGCTGTGGACACACTAAACCAGCTCCCTGTGTGCATGTAAAGTGAATTCTGGCAGTCCTAGAAGAATCAGAAGACAGAGGGGCTACAGACAGATCGTGATTTTTAAAATTGTCTGGAGAGACAGGGCAAGATGGTGACAGCATAGGTGAACTGGTGAGATTCTCTGAACGTGAGTTCCCAAAAAGGCTACCACTTCGCTACCCCCATCCCCCAGCCCACCACCAACTGCGCTGGGGTCAGGCCCGGGAACTTC